>NC_084798.1:149963981-150267012 GCF_963169125.1 Humulus lupulus | reverse complement strand
TCTCTTCTATCAAACAAAGAACATGGTTATTACAAGTTAACAATCATACACAGATAAAGACAAAATGTTAAAGCTAAAAAAGTATACGAATACTAAGAGAACCCTACCCCCCGAGCTGGAAGAACCTAAGATGATTATTTCCCGAACTGGCGCAGGTTCTGGCTCCGGGTCCGATTCCGGGCTAGATTCTCCTACGTACTGCCTAAGCCCTGGAGCATAGATACCCCTTTGGAGTGATGACCATGTTCTTAGGTTTGTCCCATACTCTTGGAAAAGGATCGACCTAAAGGCTAGGGTATTATCTACTACTACGGTACCCCTAGGCTGGCTCTCTTGGTGATCCAGCACGAGCCGATCGACACAATGGAGCAGAAGTGTGTTCAGGTCCGGATTGCTCCTGTGACGATGGATGAGCTACCTAGGATTGAACCTAGCCAGCCGGGGGTCTGCAGGGGCCCTATCTAGACTCCTAAACAAGTAAGGGTTACCTTGGCCAGAAGGACCCGCGGCAGCTCCGGATTGGATCCTCTCCTCGCCCGTCCTCTGGGCGACCTCCAAAGTCCTCTTCCTGCTCCTCACGAGCGGAACTTCGTCACCCTCGTTCTCCTCGTCTTCATCTTCCGCGACCTCCTCCACATTGATAGGCCTGGTGTCCCGAACTGGAGGCGGCCCCCGGGGCCTCTTTAGGTTCAAGGTCTGATTTGGAAAAATCAGCTTATAGAACACCATCGTCTCATCCGTCACGAGCGCGCGATAATCTTTCTCGCTGGGGGGCAAGCCCGCCAGCGTGTCATATTGGCCCCCGAGGATCACAGACTTTTCAGTCCTCGCGAAGATGGCTGCAAGATTAGTTTGAGTCAGAGTGGAGTATGGGAGGAGCTAAAATAACGCTTAAAAGGTGAGCTAAAGACGGGAGCACTTACGAGGACGATTGAAGTAGTGGTGCTCGCAGTTCCGGAACCCAGTTGACATGAAGAACTGGTCCTTGAAGTCATTGGGGTGGCTGGGCAGCTCGATGACCGCCGTCGTGTTGGGAAAACGGGTTAAATAGTAAAACCCGTCGCCTCGCCCCTGCTGATCCGGGCTGGATTTGAGGCAAAAGAAATATAAAATATCCGCAGGAGTGGGGACCTCCCACTCATGCTTCTGGAATAAGTACCTCAACCCTGCCAGCAGACGGTAGGAGTTGGGGGGGGAGCTAAAATGGGTCCAACCCCACGAAGTTCAAGAAATCAGCAAAGTACTGATCCAGGGGAAGGAAGGCCCCTGCCTTAAAGTGTTCACCGCTCCAGGCCGCGAACGACTCGTCAAGCGGCGAGCAGCTCCGCTCGCCCTCCGCAGCAGGTCGGGCTATGACGGAGGCTTTCCCCAGCGCGATATTGTGAGTGAGGAAGAGTTTGTTAATCTTCGTCTGATCGGTTATCTTGGAGATGATTCTCTCCGCCTCAAAGAATGCGTCAGGGGCCACCTCGACCTCCTTCTCCACTGCCCGCCCGAAACGGGGGATCGGGGAGCTAGGCATCACCGCCTTTCCTTTCTCCTGCTGGGAGGCCGAGCTTCCAACGTTCTTCTGGGGGAGATTATTTTTTGGAGCCATCTAGCCGCCTAGCGAGCAAAAGAAAACACTTTAGAAAAGGCGACCCGAGCAGGAGGAAGAAGCAATTATTATTTGCACAAGCTGAGGTAAGCCGAGCAGGAGGAAGAAGCAATTATCAGTGAACACGCGCATATACTCCCAACAGATCCCAGATTACTCGGAATTCGTGTGTCAGGAGGTTCAGAATAGAATTTTCCTTGGGGGGAAAATTTCAATAGGCAGAAAATTACAAAACTGCTTATGAGGCGTGTTCCCTAAGCTACCCGGTTTTGGCACCCAAAGTTCCCAAAACTCCTACCCAGAAATTTTCCCCAGAAAAAGTATCCTGAAACCCATACTCTAAAGCGATTTCCTACAATAAATATACCCTAACCTAAAAAGGGCTGTCACCCTCCATATCCACAAAACCCAGAAAACCCTTGCATGCGGCTACAGTGAAATTTTTTACCTAAGCTACAATAGCATGTATCCAAAGTACGCAGGGTCAGGAAACTTACTGTGTATGACTGGGAGGTAGACGAGAGTGTTGAGTTGGTAGAAGCTTCGTCGGTGTAGTAGCTTCCAAAGCTTCGGAGAAATTCGTACGCCTAAGCTTCTTGAACGATGAAAATGGCAGCAGCAGAGTCAAGGGTTTCGTTCTTCTGGAATATGGAGAGGAAAGAGGAAAAGAGGTTTGAAAAATTTCGAATGAAAGGGTGGCCCGTGCGTAGGGTGGCCACCCCCTTTTTATATGCGTGAAGGATCACGTGTAGAAGGCTCTTGGATGGCCCTGATGAGGAATCTGAGGCCTTCCACTCGAAATACGAAATGACGGCTGGGCATAGGCTAGGCCATTAAATGTGGTTCTCGTAAGACGTCCCGTCACCACCCACGGTGTGCCACGTATCAAGCGCCTGCATAAAGAGTGGAATGCGAAGAGTTGTGGGGAAGTCTAAAAGCCCCTGCTATGGTCTTATATACGACGTCATATACCACGAGCAGGAGCTTGGGGGGCAGATGTACGCCCTGTTTTTCCCACGGGCTGATTAGCAGGCCGAGCTTCGGACTAATCATGGCTAGTCCATAAACATCCCCCAGGTCGGAGCTCCTGTCTTGAGGTCGTACCCCCCTTAACTCGAGCAATCCTCAAGGACTCGCCAAGACTCCCAAGACCGGAGCTAGGAATCGGAAGGCCGAAGGTCGGGTCAGATGCACAGCTCGTGGTACGAGCTAGATATGGAGGCTATGACCCCTTGTAAAGTCAACACACGCAAGATAAACGTGCATATATCTGACATCACGTGTCCGATATCTCCCTGACTTCTCGGACACGCTGCAGGAACGTGCGTGTTCAGACACCCACGGCTGGGTTGGGCCGTGCGGCCCATTATCTCCTTACCCATCGATTTGACCATACTTATGTGTCAGGTTTAGGAATTAATCATGAATGTCACAGAGTTGATATGACAAATAAGAAGGTCACGGGATGACCTCCTTACCAACTTCCAGGTGCCTTCTCCTATAAATATGGAGACCCTGGGAGTTGATAAGGGTTGGAAAAAATAGTCTCTGGAGAGATATACTTTGTAACCAAATACCCAGAATATATCAATAATATTGACTAGTGGAGTAGAAGGATTTTAACATTTGAACCACTTAAAAACGTGTCTTGAGTCGCCTATTTCATTCACTAAGATCTTATATCTGTTACGGTTCTACATTCAGCGCTAATCCCTTCCTCTCTTTCTCTTAATTACCTGTTGCCGAAGAACCGCGTCAACAGAGACCATGGAGATAAACTGATTAATCAATTTCTGCACATGAAGAGAAAATCCATTAGCCTGGAGAACCTTATCAACAAAGCACCACTCCATTCGATCATATTCTTTCGACATGTCAAGCTAGATTCTCACATCCCCCACGCTTCCGTTCCTTCTCTTAATTGTGTGTATAATCTCATTGGCAAGGATTGTATTATCCGCTATCCACCTACCCAATACAAAGGTTTATTGGAAAACAAAGATAAGATCTGCAATACACTTCCGAATTATATTCGCCAATATCTTTGAGATTGTTTTGGAAACCACATTTCACAAACTTATAGGTCTGTAGTCATTGAATCCATTCGTGCGAACTCGATTTTTGGATAAGGACAATGAAAGTGTGATTCATTGTTCAAGATATATTCCCAAGCAAGAAGAATTCCTTAATAGTAGCCACCAGATCTACACCCACGATTTCCCAATATTGTTTATAAAACTTTGCTGGCATGCCATCAGGACTAGGAAATTTCAGCAGAGGCATGGCCCAAATAACATATTTGATCTACTCAACATCAGGGAACCTCACAATCTGCTCATTAGTTTCTTGACTCATAGTCGGCCGAATTAGTTCCAACAGATAATCAGAGAACTCTGGAGCTGTTGTCCTATAAACTTCAATAAAATTTCGGATGAAGTTATCTCCAATGTTATTCCTCATTGTCATCAAGTGCGTCCCATCATCAGTGATGAACCATATGCGATTACGCTGACGCCTTACTAACGTTGATGCATGAAAGAATTTGGAATTCTGGCCCCCAAACATAAGCCACATTTCTTTTGATTTTTGTCTACAAATTTTTGCCAAACATCTTGAAACTTCCTCCATTTCCAACAAAATTGAAGATTCAAGTGGCATGTTATCTGGGGTTGTTGGCCTTTTTTAAATTTCAACCAAAAAGTCCTAAAAAAGTTTTTAGTTTATCTTAACAGAAACCAAAATCCTCTCTGTTCCAAATTTTGAGTCCTTCTAGTAGAATTAAGCTTACCTCCAGTTGGAAGAATTTGATACCTCAGAAAGATCTATCCCAAGCCTTACAAATTAACTCCTAACAACTCAGATCCTTGATCCATATATCAATTAAACAGAAAAGATTTCGGAATATATCTCTGTTAAGATGCAAATACAATTGGGGCATGGTCTAAATTCTTAATTGGTAATGTCTTAATGCCCTCGTTGATGAATTTCACCACCCGGTTTGTATCAATTACCACCCGATCAGAATTTACCTAATTAAGTATCTCAAATCTTGACGATTTGACAAAGTGAAAAAAGCTTTCGCTACCCTGAGATCTACTCTTTTCATGTCTATAATGAAAGTGTAATGACCCAACTACTCTAGACTTTTTGGACCATTAACGAAAACTATACATACTAATCTTTAGTAAAACTTACAAGTGAAAAAGACCATACTTTATTAAAAACTTGTAAAAACCAATGTTAAAACTTACATAACTCAAAGCAGGATATGGGATCCCATTGTTTTAAAAAGAAAACATATCTTAATTGAAATGAAAAGATATTACATAAATAGGTGCGGAAAAATTACACATAAACCATAAATAAAAGACTACATCCTTGAAATCGAACTCTCGACTCCTTGAATCCATTCATCACTGATACACATTCTCCCAAGCATCCACGAATCTTTCACGCCACTATAGCTATTTTCCTGCACATATAAACAAAAAGGAATGAGCCTAATGCTCAGCAAGGAAAATCTAACACATAGTTCATATACATAAATTTCACAAGAAACATAAAACATATCATAACACTTTTATCATACATATACTATAATGGCCATTATTACTTGGGGTCCCATAGACTAAACAAGTCATATGCCCATTAGATTAGTCGGGTCCTACTAGCTAAGCAGGTCATATGCCCATAATCCATTTGGGGCTTGTTAGTCATATGCCCAAGCCTACAAACATACATACCATAACATAACATATTTCATAACATAAAAACATAAGATAACATATAAAAAGCATATAACATATAAATTCTATCCTATTTTCCTTACCAAAATACCGGGATAAGAGGACAGAGGTGGGACTTTGAAACACTCCTAAGAACCATTTGAAAAAAAGAGTGAGTATAGAGAAGAAGAGAAATGAAAGGAATGGAAGGACTAAACCATTGAGAAAATACTTACCAAAAACTTATGTGTGAGTTCTTAGATTTCCTAACCAAAATAAGAATAAGGTTAGAATAAGTAGAAGACTATGAGAACTTTTAAAGAAAAAGTACAGAAACGAACTAGAGTTTGGGTTACCTTGAAGACTTGTAAGACCAATCTAAACCTCGAACCGAAATACTATAAATCCTTACTTTCCCAAGTGTTTGATAAGCTTATGATGATCAAGCTTATGATTTCCCTACCCAAGTGTTTACACTCTCACACCCACCTAGCAACTTGCATCCTCTGATCTTAGAGCAAAAGATGAATAATGGCTGGGTACTAGGTCCTATTTATAGAGTTTAGGAATGAAAGGATTTTAATTTAACTTGAATAAAAATAATGGCTCTTTAGGTGAAAATAATTTGAATTATTGTTCAGCAGAGGCTGAAGACTCGTTCAAAAAGGTGCTGGACTTATCAAGAGGTTGAAGGGCTGAATGGAAAATGATTTCAAAACTTTTCAAAATAAGCTGAAGGAGGCGATATATCGCCCCCTATAGGCGATATATCGCCTGGACCATTATGCCCGAGGCAAACGTGCATCGTTTCGTGTTTTCCATATCTACGTGCTGCGATATATCGCCCCCTATAGCTGCGATATATCGGCATTCGCTAATTATTTAAACACGAAATTACACATTTTTAGCTTAATTCAAATTGAGTAAACAGCCTTGACTAAGCCCTCAAACGTATTCAAAGCTGCTGACTGACCTTAGAACATTCAAATTTTACCCTTATTAAATTTAATCCTCAAAATACTTAATCCTTAATCACCCATACATAACATGTGCTTAAAATCCTATTGGTTCTTATCTAAACCTTATAGTATAATAAATATTATCCTCAATATCAGCCATATTAATCAAACCTTAAGTTAAAATTAATATTCTTAAAATATAGGTTAAACTTAGAAAATCTACAAGTACTACTATGAGTGTCCAAATAAATCCCGGTCTGAACCAAAAATCCACAGTCATAAAGATAATACTATAATTACTATAATACTACTATCTAACTAGCTAAGTAAAGTTCTTGGACTCTACAGAAAGCACAGCGGCCTGCCCCCTCAGCTTGGGAAACTACTACATAAAAGGTCATTTGTGACAGTTCTTAACTGCCACAATTGATTTTTGCGTCAGTTTTGAAACTAACGCAGAATCCCATGACACAAACCAACCTGGCATTTCCGTCATTGCCCAATAGCGTGACCAAGGTTGGTCTCCCCTCAAACTTAACTAGCAACTCACTTTCCTCATCTTTCATTTCTAGAATGGAGAAGCAATCATTTAATCTTGAATTAGGTCTTAGCCATGGCCCAAATAAATTAACTGCCATGCCGTCTCTAGAGAAAATTTGTCTATGTTTGGCTTCACAACTTTGTTCGATATGCCCCAAGATTCCACACTTGTAACAGAGAAGCATGAGTCTTTCATATTTGATTTGAGACCATCGATTCCTCCCCACATCCAAAGGAAGGGACAACCTCGACGCTAAGGGTCTGTCCATCGAGACAACAACCCTAGATCTTATATAATTCTTGAAGTGTTAGGGTTTATTCCCTACTTAAAACCCAATTTCTTTGTAATCTCATTTATTATCAATAAAAGAATAGAAATCATTTTTTTGACTTGGTCAATCACTTTGCTCACATGTTTTAGTTTCATAATTATTTGTTTAATATAAACTTATATTAAATCCCGAGCATATAGCTAATCGTATTTCTAGTGATATAATCACAGTGGAATATAAATATGATTATATGTTCAGAATAAGTTAGTCCTCAGATTAGTGAGTGCACATGATTTACACTGACTTGCCAATCTACGATATGATCTACTTACACATTGTAGTGTTATGTTCTTTGTAGAAATTAGCAAAGTAGATAAGATCGAATGTATTTGTTACATCAGAATGGATCGATATTGACAGTAGATAGGATAAGTAAACATACCGTTATTATCTATTCTAGTTATATTATATAGTTGACCATAGGTCAATTCAATCTCAATTCTAAGTGGTTAGTATTTTAAATGATTGTATTATTTGAGTTCTTTGACTTGTTCGCTACCAGCTTACCGTACGGACTAGCCCATACTTACATCTTGGTGATAACTTCATTTTAGGGTAATTTTAAAATGTGTTTTTGTGGTAATCTTGAGTTTTTATGTGTGTTTTGTGCAAGATTACACTTTTGTTTGTCTTTGTTGTAGGTTGGAGTGATGAATCACGAGAAAAATGCAAAAAGAAGCAAAAATGGTGGGAAAACGAGGCTCTTGGCTGTTTTTGGACTAAAAATGATACTAAGGATGCTTAAAGGACGGTTTTTGATGAAGAGATGAGCTGAAAGATCTAATCTGAGAGAAAATTGAATTAAAGTCGCGACTTGGACTTATGAGTCGCGACTCAAGGTAAAGTCAGAGGCGCATATGCTTGCTGGAAGGAATTAATGTCGCGACATGGGCTTACAAGTCGCGACTCAAGAGGGAAACAGAGGCTTAGCTAAGGGGGAACTCAAACATGGGCCGCGACTTGAGATTCTTGAGTCACACCGCCTGAAGACTTTACACGAGAAGGAAAGGCCCCAAAACAGACACGGGTCCGCACACAAAAAAACACAGATTCTTTTAATTTTTTACTATAAATTTGTATTTAGTGTTTAATTAAAGTGAAGAGGTCAGTTTTTAATTACGTTTTTAGAGACTAATTTTTTTTTTCTTAGGCTGGTAATTCTGCATTTTTATATCTTTCTTTCTTCTTTAAGTTTATGAATCTTATGTTCTTTAATTATTATTATTTTATTGATGTAGTCATGTCTAATATGAACTAATTTTTTTTATCTAGGGTTAAATGTAGTCACTTGGATTTCTATATAATTGAATTATGATGTTCTAGTGATTTTTCTTCTCTATTCTAATCTATATAATGTGTGTTTAATGATAGTAAATACTTTATCACTATTTGCTTGTTTAATGATTTTGATTCAAAATTCGAAAGATGAGAATTGAATATGCTATCATTATATAGACATAGGTTGCATATTGGACGAAAGTACCTGTATGGCATGTGTAATAATTAAGTTTCCATGCTTAATGCCTTCTATATGTTTAAGTTTATCACTGAGATGTAGAAAACCTGCACATAGACTGAGATCTTATATCTTGAAAAAGAATAAGAATCAATTTATGTTAACCTGCTATTAGAATAGAAAGAAAGAAATCTAGAATTGATTAATACAATTAGTAGAATGAAAAGTTGATGAAATTATGTAACTCCCTAATTTCTTATAAATTATCGAGAACACAGAGTTGGATCATAATCATAAATATTGCTCATTTATTGAATAAAAACTTGAAAATAAATATATGGATCCATAATTTTACAAAAAATAAATTAATTGTCTTTAAAATATTAAAATGAGCAACATTTAAATAAAACTTCAAAAGAACACGTTCTATAATAAAAATAAATAAATAAATAGACCCTCTTGAACTTCCTCGACTATATGGTCCCCACGAGTACATCACAAAGCTCCTAGGTCCCACTCGCCACCGGCCTTTCTATCATCAATTTTCTGTACAACAACATTATAAGGGGTGAGATTCTAAGCCTAGTAAGGAAAATACAAACAAGAGTTAGTCATATAATCATTTAATCAACATATCCTAAATTACACAAGAGTCATAACAAAAATTATTTATACTAATCTTATCACATTACAAAACCATAGGTCATATCATAGCCTAAGTCATAATCATAAATCCTAATCTAAGTCATAATCATAGGTCATAAGTCATAATCGCAACTATAGGTCATAGATCATAATAACAAGTGAGATATAATAAAAAGATAAGTGCTTATACAGGGGGTGACAATTAAGCCCCGGACGAAAGTCTGTCATACACCGGACATCAACTTAGGTCCGTCATAAAATTTTGGCTACCGAGCCTACCAGACATAAGTCTGTCATACATCATTGGACACCTTAGGTCCAGAAACACTTACCCCTTTATTTCACTCATACAAAACATAAACTAGATCATAAACTAAACTATCTAATTTTCCTTACCGAAAAACCGGGGTATTGGAAACAAGAGCGGGATTGGAAACTCCTAAAACCAAACATAAAGAAACCATAAGTCCTCTAGAGAAAAGAAAATGAATAGAATATCTAAACCATTGGAATAAAGACTTACCAAAAATCTTAAGTTTCAAAGAAATTGAACACCTAACCAAAAGTCATTATACAAGTTAGGATTTGAAGAAAAGGATTGAATAAGAAGAATGGAAATGGACTAAACCTGAAGATTAAAAGTACCTTAGACAGCTTAGGGCTTCGTTTGATACCTCAAACACTGAAATCACTCTAAAATATTACTTCCCAAATGTTTAGAAAAGCTTTAGATTTGAAAGCTTTAACCCCAAAACCCTAGTGTTTCTCTCTAGAATGAACTTAGCAGCTTGGAGGCTTTGAACTGTGCTTGAAAGTTGATGAAAAATGGCTGAGTAAACGGTCCTATTTATAGAGTTCAAGGAGTGAAACTAACTCCTTTTAAAATGAATAAATAAGTGATTAAAAATACATTTTGTGCTCAACAGATGCCCAGAACTCGGTCAAAAACGTCCAGGAACAAGTCAAAGTTGTTGAGGGTTGTTTCTAGTTTTGGATTCCACGAAAATTCAAAAATGGTCACTGGAGTCGATATATTGCCTCCTATAGGCGATATATCACCTGCACCATAACCTCGAGGATTTGTGGTTTCGTTCGTGCGAAGTCGACGTGTTTTCTGTATCAATCATAGGCGATATATCGGCCCCTATAGCTGCGATATATCGGCATACGCTGATATTTCAAACACGGTTTTGCACACTTTCAGCACACTTGAACTTGTTTAAACCACTTTGACTAAGTAAAACGTGATCCTAATAGCTGAGGGAAGGTTCTAGACTTCGTAGACTTATCCATGATTATTTTTATTCATCAAAAACCTTAAGTTTTTAATAAACATACATGTGATAAGTGTCACGTTCTTATTTAGTCTATCTAAACCTTAGGTTATAATAAATAATATTCTTGGGACCATATTCATTAATCAAACCTTATGATAAAATTAATATTTCTAAACTATAGGATAAACTTAAATTCATAACTATCTCTACGAGTTTCCAACTAAATCTTGGCTTGAACCAATAACCACGTAAACTAAAATACTAAGCTACTACTACTTCTATCTAGCTAAGTAAAATTCTGAGACGCTACAATTCTCCCCTACTTAAAAGAATGTCGTCCTTGAAATTTACTTACCAAAAATATTGGGATATTGTTCCCTCATATATTCCTCCAATTCTCATGTTCCCTCTCTTTCTGTGTTTTTGCTCTACAAGATTTTAACCATAGGGACACTTTTTGACCTTAACTCCTTAGTTCTCCGCCCTAGAACGCATACTGGTCATTCTTCATAACTAAAATCTTATTCTAACTCCACATCCTTGTAATCGAGCACTTGGGATGGATCTGATATGTATTTTCTCAACATCGATACATGAAAAACGTTATGCGTTTCAGCTAATTGATGGCGGTAAAGCCAACCGATATGCTACATGCCCTACTTTATCCAATAACTCAAAAGGACGTATAAACCTCAGGCTTAACTTTCCTTTCTTTCCAAAACGCATAATCCCCTTCATCGGAGAAACTTTGAGAAAGACATGATCGCCTATTGAAAAGTCAACAGTTTGCCTTTTAGCGTCGGCATAGCTCTTCTGGTAACTTTGAGCGGCAATCATTCGTTATCTTATCTTTTCTACTGCCTCAGTTGCTTCTCTTACAGCCTTAGGTCCTAATTATTGTCTTTCACAAACCTTATCCCAATGAAGTGGTGATCGGTATTTCCATCCATATAGCATCTCATAAGGTGCCATGCCTATAGTTTCCTGATAACTGTTGTTGTAAGAGAATTCTATTAATGGAAGATACTTGTTCCATGATCCTGAGAACTCTAAAGCACATGCCCTCAGCATATCTTCTACTATTTTTATGGTACGTTCTATCTAACCATCGGTTTGAGGGTGAAATATCGTACTTAGTTTTAACTTAGTGCCCATTGAATGCTGTAGACCTTCCCAGAACTTTGAAGTGAATACTGATCCTCTGTCAGAGATTATCGTCTTTGGAACTCCATGTAGTCTCACTATCTCTGCCACGTAAAGCTCTACGTACTGCTCAGCATTATAAATTGTTCTTACTGGCAAGAAGTGAGAAGATTTTGTAAGTCTGTCTACTATCACCCAAACAGAGTCATGCTGCTTGGTGGTCCTTGGTAATCCCATCATGAAGTCCACAGCTATATCTTCCCATTTCCATTCTAGAATCTCTAATGGTTGCAAAGTTCCAGCGGGTCTCTGATGTTCAGCCTTAACTTGTTGACACATAAGGCATTTTGCTACAAATTATGCTATGTCTTTCTGCATCCCCGGCCACCAGTACATTGTCTTAACACCGTTGTACATCTTGGTCGATCCTGGGTGAAGTGAATACGGAGTAGTGTACGCTTCTTTCATAATACTTTCTCTTAATTCACCACTTTCGGGCGCACATACTCGGTTCCTATATCGTAACATGCCTTCTTTTGTCAAGGAGAAATCAACATTTTCTAAGATTTGTAGTCCTGCCTTCATCTTAAGAAGAAACTCATCCTCTTGTTGTTTTTCCTTTATTTCCTCCATTAGTGTTGACTTGATTGTGAGGTCAACTAGTTGTCTAGTTTTTAGCTCAATTCTGGACCTTTTAATATCATCTTGTAAATGTTAAGCTATCCCATTAAGTGTTGATATGTTTCTGTAACTCTTCCTACTAAGTGTGTCTGCCACAACATTAGCCTTTCCCGGATGATACAAGATTTCACATTCATAGTCCTTCACTAACTCTAGCCACCTTTGTTGCCTCATATTGAGCTCCTTCTGCGTAAAGAATTATTTTAAACTTTTGTGGTCCGTATAGATTTCGCACTTTTCTTCATACAGATAGTGCCTCCAAATCTTTAGAGCGAAAACCACTACTGCTAATTCTAAGTCATGGGTTGGGTACTGTTGTTTGTACTCCTTTAGCTGTCTCGAGGCATATGCAACTAATTTTTCATCTTGCATCAAAACACATCCAATTCCTTCCTTTGACGCATCGCAATATACTACAAATTTGCCCATATCGTTTGGGATGCATAGAACTGGTGCTGATATGAGCTTGCCTTTTAATGTTTGGAAGCTTTCTTCGCACTTCTCCGTCCATACAAATTTATGTTTCTTCCGTGTCAAATTTGTTAAGGGTGTAGCTATTTTGGAGAACCCTTCAACAAATCCTCTATAATATCCTGCCAATCCCATAAAACTTCTCACCTCTGTGGCGCTCTTGGATTTGGGCCAGTCCTTCACTACTTCGATCTTGGTTGGGTCTACTTCTATGCCATTGTTAGACACAATGTGTCCTAGAAATGCCACCTCTAGCCATAATTCATATTTCTTAACTTAACGTATAATTGATGACTTTTGAGTCATCCCAATGTCAGTCGTAGGTGCTCTTCATGCTCGGCTTTCGTCCTTGAGTAAATCAATATGTCTTCTATAAAAACCACAACAAACTTATCCAGGTAGTCCTTAAATACTCTATTCATAAGATCCATGAACGCAGCTGGTGCATTCGTTAAGCCAAAAGACATTACCAGAAATTCGTAGTGTCCATATCTAGTCCAAAAAGTCATCTTTGGGATATCTTCTTCTCGTACTTTTAGCTGATGATACCCTGACTGCAAATCTATCCTTAAGAATACCGTAAATCCTTGTAGTTGATCAAAAAGATCATTTATTCAAGGGAAATGGTATTTGTTCTTGATCTTCACTTTATTTAGTTCTCGATAGTCGATGCACATCCTTATACTCCCGTCCTTCTTTTTGACAAAAAGCATCAGTGTTCCCCAATGCAAATAGCTCGGTCGGATGAAACCCTTGTCTAAAAGCTCCTGCAGTTGTATTTTTAACTCTTTTAACTTAATAGGTGCCATTCTATAGAGAGCTTTCTAGATTGGTTCCGTCTCAAGTTCCAATTCTATTTCAAACTCGATTTCCCTACTCGGAGATAATCCCGGTAGATCTTTTGGAAACACCTCAAGAAATTCGCATACAATATGTACATCCTTTGGTTCGAGTTGCATCTCTCGTGTTTTGTCCATCACACTGGCTAGAAATGCTTGGCAACCGTTATTGATTAACCATTGAGCTTTGAGAGCTGAAACTATCGGTATGCGAGTTTGGGAAACTTCTCCTTTGAAGGTGAACTGTTCTTCGCCTTCTGTTTGAAAGTTGACTGTCTTACCCTTACAGTCTATCGTTGCCCCATATTTTTCTAACCAGTCCATGCCTAAAACATTGCATAGTTTACCAAAGATAGTGACCTGAACTATTACCACTGTATTACTAGTTTCTGCTTCACCTCTAGTAAGAGCAAAAACTCTGGCTGGCACAAACTTGTCATATTTCTTTTGGTCTTTCATCTTTGGGCAATCATTTTTAATGTGTCCTTCTCCACAATTGAAACAACCTTTTGTCTTATATCAACATTCTCCTGCATGCTTCCTCTTGCAGATAGGGCACTGGGGATATTCCACATAGAACTTCTTATTCTCGTTACCTTCTGATACAGTCTTGTTCTTCTTGTCAGCTTTTTGATTTTGAACACTGTCATGTTTTTTTTTTGTGGTCGTTCTGTTCATTGTTATTCTTTTTGGCACCCCTTCCGGCCACACCTTCCTTCCAAATCCTTTCTTCAGCCTGCTCAGCTTCCATGGCTACCTTTAATGTTTCCGCATAAGTGGTTATTCCCCAAATCAACTTTACATCACGGGCTATCATAGGTTTTATCCCCTTCATGAATCTTTGAATTCTCAGCGTCTTGGTGGGTACCATGTCAACCGTAAACTTAGCCAACCTATCAAACTTCCTGGCATACTCTATCACATTCGAATTCTCTTGAGTAAGCAGGATGAATTCGTCCACCCTTATGGCTAGAATCGCAGGACTGTAATACTTCTTGTTGAACACTTGGATAAACTCATCCCATGTCATAACGTTCACATCTCTAGTCTGCTTCACTATATCCCACCAGATGTGGGCGTCTTTCTTTAGCAAGCTTGATGTGCATGAGACTCGATCTTCGTTTCCCAGCCGCATATGTTCTAATATTGACTCCACCGGTCGAAGCCATTCTTTTGCTTCTATTAGGTCAGATCCACCGTCAAATTTTGGCAGTTGCTGCTTTCTAAAGCATTCTTACACTGCCTTGTAGCGAGGTTCTGCCAACTATAGTAATTGTGCTAGAGGAATGACTTGTTGCACCACTTTTTGTTGTTGCCCTGAGTTTATAAGGAACTCTTCTTCTCTTCTCCTTAGCTCTTCCCTAAGATGGGCATTTTATCTTTCCAAATTTTCTCGAGTAATAACAGTTGCCGATTCTTCCACTACATTGGGTGCTTCTGGCACTCCCGGGGCTGCTGGAAATTCTTCATGTATGGGGGTGGCGGATACTCCTCTTCCTCGCCCCCTTCCCCTTCCTCGACCTCTGCCTCGACCTCTTCCCTGGCCATTTAGTCTTTCAGATTTTCTTGGTTCCAGCTCCATGTGTTTTTTCTGTTTCCCAAAAAGAGAAAAAAATTGAAAAAAACTAAGACAAATGAAACAAGGAGAGGTTACAACTTTGCCTATTGTACTATTGTCTATTAAGTCCATCTATCTATTAAAACTACCCTATTACAATTAAGTCCAACTCGGGTAAACGGGCCTTAACAATTGAATCTTCCATGGAGGAGGGCCAGGTTCAGTATATCGTACCCACTACTAAGGCCCTCTAACCTCCACTTGGACCTAAAAGACAGGAATTTAAACTCTTGCTTTATTAATAGTTATTCATTTTAATTAGATCCAATCTAATCATGCAAAGCAAATGGGCTAACCCATAAGAGAGGAATTTAAACTTTACACTTTCAATTGAATCCAAAACTCTTAACACTTACTAAACAATGAAAAATAATAAAAAAAGCAAATAACATGTTTTATTAAAATAAGCAATTAATTACAAACTAGTGAGAAATTTCTAACACAATATAAATAAAATTTTAACGATGTGTTCTTATATACATCTAATCCTTCATATCGAATCTTTCTTCTAGCATATCTTGAGTGAAGTCCTCATAATCCTTTCGAGTGTAGATAAATCTTGAAGAAAAAGGAACTTGTTTAAGAAATCCTTCCGTAAGGTAATTTGGTAACTGATGAACCGTTCTCCTATTTCTCCATTTGGTAATATAATATCCTTGAATATCTTAAAATTTCGTGCAAACCTATTGTTGACAGTAAGAACTCATCAACGAAATATGGAAGGAAAACTCAGAAACTTAAATCTATATCTAATGAACACAAATGATCATATAGAAACTTGAAGGAAAATTGCAAGTAGAAAATAGAAAATAAAAAGCAAACTCGTATATTGCCCTTAGATCAATCTAGTTTTACAAGAATTTTCAACCAACCTCCTTCAATGATGAAGTGAGGTTGCTTTTATAGTGGGCTCTAGTGGCCCCTAATACATTGTGGTCCCAGGGGACCAGATTGTACACAAGCATGTTGTCAGCGTGGTGGCACAGGTAGTAGTGGTGCAGAGGGTCATGGTGTTGGCTCTAGTAGATGGTCAGGGTCCATGGGGATGCCTCCACTACTTATTTAGTACGAGTGTCAGAGAAGTGGCACATGATGTAGTGGCACAGGTGGTTGTGGTGTCGACCCTGATACATGGTGAGAGTCGTGCAGGTAGTGCCTTCACCATTGGTACTAACTTGTACCATCACTGCTTGTCTAGTACGGACATCAAAGTTACGCCTCTGTGCTCCTCACGGTCGTACAGCCTATTCCCGCACGCGTGCCTTGTACCTAAAGGTTGCTCTCGTATATCCAAGATACACCCTTGCTCCAAACCCCTTTTTACTTTGCTAAATATAAGAGGATTTGTAGCCTTAAGTGAGATGAGCATGTGGGAGTTGCCCCCCGCTGGTGACACCTTCTATGGAAAATAGAGGAGGGCTTCTTCAGCGGGGCATATGCCTATATCATAGAGGCATGGCTTTGCGAGACGGCCTCGCGAGATGGGTGCGTTGGCCTGGGCCCCTAAGTGCGGCCAAGGCATGGCCCTACGAGACGGCCTCGCGAGATGGGTGCGTGGGCGCGGCCGAGGCGTGCCTTGCGAGACAGCCTCACGAGATGGGTGTGTGGGCGTAGCTGAGGCGTGCCCTGCGAGATGGCCTCACGAGATGGGTGTGTGGGCTCGGCTAAGGTGCCCTGCGAGATGGCCTCGCGAGATGGGTGCGTGGGCGCGGCCGAGGCGTGCCCTGCGAGACGACCTCGCGGGATGGGCCCACGAGATGGGTGCATGGGCACAGCTGAGGCGAGCCCTGCGAGACGGCCTCGCGAGATGGGCGTGGGCACAGCCGAGGCGTGCCCTGCGAGACGACCTCGCGAGATGGGTACGTGGGCATGGCCGAGGCATGCCCTACGAGACGGCCTCGCGAGATGGGCGCGGGGGCGCGGCTGAGGTGTGCCCTGCAAGACAGCCTCATGAGATGGGTGTGTGGGCGCAGTTGAGGTGTGCCCTGCGAGACGGCCTCACGAGATGGGTGCGTGGGCATGGCCAAGGTGTGCCCTGCTAGACGGCCTCGTAAGATGGGTGCTTGGGCGCAGCCAAGGCGTGCCCTGCGAGACGACCTCGCGAGATGGGCCTCGTGAGATGGGTACGTGGGCGCGGCCGAGGCGAACCCTGTGAGACGGCCTCGCGAGATGGGCCTCGCAAGATGGGCATGGGTGCAGGCGAGGCGTACCCTGCGAGACGGACTCGCGAGAAGGGGTGTCTGGGCATGGCCGAGGCGTGCCCTGTGAGACGGCCTCGCGAGATGGGTTCATGGGCGTGGCCAAGGCATACCCTGCGAGACGGCCTCGCGAGACAGGCCTCACAAGATGGGTACGTGGGCACGACCGAGGCGTGCCCTACGAGAAGGCCTTGTGATATGGGCCTCGCGAGATGGGTGCGCGGGTGCTGCCGAGGCGTGCCTTGCAAGAAGACCTCGCGAGATGAGTGCGCGACACTTAGGCAAGGGTCCATAGGACCTTCAGCGAGGTAAGTGTGAGGCCTCGCGTGGGGTGAGACAGGTCAATCTTGTGAAGGCCTTGCATGAGGCCTTGGTATTTTAGAATCATGTCCAATTTGTGGTATTCATACTTGCCCCCAAGTCTACGAGAAAGTCTTCAGGCTCTCTGGTAGACTTCAAGGTGTGGTGCATTCAAGATGTCCATGAGATTTTGAGGGTGAATGTAAGCCTAACATTATGCTCCGTGGGTCCTAAGGCAAGTGCCAAGCTCCCTTCTTGACCATAGATCAGGCCTTGGGTTCGATGGCTAAGATGAGCCCATGGTTCCTATAAATAGGCCTTCATATCTGGCCTATTATTTACACTTCACCTCTTCAGCTTAGTGGTTTTGGAATCATTACTCCTTTCAAGAGGTAAGGGGTTCAATCCCTCACAACCTCACTTTTGCTATCTTTTGCTTTTATTATTTGAGTTCATTTCTTTTATGCCAATATCTAAGCAGGTACTTAGGGACTTAAACACCATTTTTTTTTTTTTTTTGCAGACGCATACTTTCGACCCTTTGCTTCTCTTCGACCGCGACGGTGCTTTTGACCCTCGGCCTCCTTTCGACCATGATAGTGCTCGATTTTACTTACTTAAGGTATACTTTCTTTCTCTCTTATGCTCACTGGGTATATATTAGCACCACTCGGGGATGAGTTGCCTTAGCCAGAGCTCGTTGTGAGTAAATCCACTTACATGCCCTCATTTATACCCCGTAGTTGGTCATTTAGAGTGCTTGTGCCTAGAGGTTTTGAGCTCATTCCTTTGTGTTTTGTAGCAATCCTCTAATTTACACGTGCACCTTAATTACCTATGAGACGAGGTCCCATGGCATGTGAGGGATCATCTGGTGCTCCTCCGGGGGTCGAGTTTGTAGACTTATCTTTAGACTCGGAGTTCCCCGAAAACAACCCTCACCAAGACTATGACACTTTGAGGCAGGCCCGTATACGTAACCTTGAGCATATGGGTGAACTTAGTCATAAAATTTGGGTGGTGGAGAGCGAAATAGACTTAGTTCTAAGGGGCGACAGAGTTTCTTTCCCCTTTGACCTTAGCGACCATATAGCAAACCTTAGGGTGACCCTTTTAGATCTGTTGATGGAGTTGGAGTTCATGGAGGGAAATCTCCCGCCTGAACCCCCTGCCCCGTTTTCCCCTTATGATTGTCATGGGTTCATCCCGGGTTCCCCTCAACCCTTCTTTTTGATTCACCCTTACTTAGAGCTCTCACAGTCAGCGCCGCGGTGGAAGACCCTTGCTAGGAAGAAAAAATGGAGGGTAAAGTGCCTTGTTTCTATCTCACCTTTTTCCTTTGGTTTTACAGATATGGCAAGGAGAGTATGGCGATAGGTGGCTTCTATGGCGCAAGATTCTGGTCCTTTGATAGCGTCCTCCAATGTGTCCAACGTGTCAGAGAATCAGTTGTTAGAGCTATCCGCGAAATATCGCATTAGCAAAGAATACAAGTTGTGTGTTCCCTCCAATACATGCAGGGCTGATAATCCCCCACAGGGGTGCGTGGCCATGAGCGAACATATCTTGAAAGCAAGTGGGACCATTCCTTTGCACCTGTTTTTTGTCATGATACTTAATCACTTCGACCTTGCTCCGCTCCAAATGGCGCCTATCAGCTCCCTGACCTTAAGTTGCCTATACATGGCATTTAATGAGCTCAACCAACGCGCTCCTACGGCTCGAGAGGTTCATTTCATGTATAACCTCATGCCAACCCCCAAATCCAAAGGCTTTTATTTCTTACAGAAGGCCAACTCCCATGTTTCCCTCATAGAGGCAACTGTTTCAAACTCGGGGTCCTGAAAGCAGGAGTTTTTCTTCGTAAAAGGTCCCCTTTATGTGCGTGAACACTTTCGCTCGTCCCCAAGTAAGTACTTTAAGCTTGCCTTCCTTTTACTTTGAATTGGTTATTTTAGAGCTTATGATTATATTGGTAATTATGTTGATTGTGCAAAGGATTTTGGTGACCTTGACATTCCCCGGTTGGAGTCATCGCCAGTGGACAAAATCCTCGATGCCGACCCTGCCCAGAAAATGGCTGCCCGCCTCTTCACTGTGGCAAACCTGAACCGCCACAACTTATCCAAGGTTTCGAATCCAGATGCGTTGTCGCACATTTCCGAGTGAAGGAAGAAGGTGCCTTTGGTTGAGCATCACTCTGACGGGGGCGATGCGGAGTGGGTGCCCGAGGAGGTTTCCCTGGAATCCCGACGACCTTGCCGGTCATCTCTGTCTCTTAGGGGGTGCCCTCCTTTGGCCCCTATTGACCATGACATTGCATCTCACTCCCACGGTCAACAGGCCATGCCCGAGGGCTTTGTCTGTCCCTTTTCTGAGGACTACGATGCTCTCCCTCATGTTCCCCTCAATCCTGGTTCGTCGGGGGCTCATTTTCTCGATATTCTTGTGCCCCCTCCTCCTTCGGTGAGTGGGTCATCTGTCCCTACCCAACTAGGTGCCCTTGACTCAGAGGGGGCACCCGGGGTGGGTCGTATCGCCACCTCTTATGGGCAATAGTATACCTGAGTCGCCGAGGGTCTTCCAGAGACCCATTGGAGAAGTCTCGGGAATTTTGCCATATCGGAGCTTGGGGAGACTCTTATGCGCTCCGCCACTTGGGTGAGTTCATGCATCTTACATTGGCCTTACCCCCCTCCGCCTTTTGTTTGCTCATTATTATTATTATTATTATTATTATTATTATTCTGCTGACTTCTCTGGTGGCCCAACGCTTCGCCGACTCGGCGCAGGACCTCTCCTCGTCGAATGATGAAAGGGACCGTCTAATGGTCAAGGTTCAAGGGCTCAAGAGGGAACTTCCTGACACCAAGCTTAAGCTTGAGAAGGCCCTGGTGAAGGCCTCTTCATCATCGAAAAAGAAGAAGAGGGCGAATTTCAAGGTCGTGATGCTGCAAGAGAAGGTTGCTTGCCTAGAGGCCGATCTTGGTGGAGTAGAAGCTAAGGTCGCAATGTTGCAGGAGAGGGTCACTCTCCTAGAGGCGAATTTGACTGAAATCGAGTATAAATCCATAGAGCGCGCCCTCTATGGAAAGTGGAGGCAAAATCCTAACTTAGATTTCTCCTCCTTTGGTGAGCAGGTCGTTGCCAGGGTGGCTGAGTGGAATGCCTGCGGCAGGAGGCCCTTAGATTCTACTTCTGCGATCTTATCATTTAATTTGATTTGACTATATGCTCACTTGAGCTTATCATTTAATTTTTTTTTGTTGGAACTTTTATAAGTCCTGTTACATTATTGCGACTCTTTTTTTTTTATATATATATATGCCATTGTTTGCTTTTGTTCCTCTATGTTTGAGGTCTTTTTGAGCCCGCAAAAAGGGGTTCGATAGGTCTCTCTTTGGTGCATCTTGATTGTATTCATAATGATATGTTGACCCTTTGGGTTCTAGTTATCCTTTTATATACTTTTGCACGCGCTTATTATTCCTTGTGAGAAGCGTCCTTCTCATCATTATTCATAGTACTATATTTGCAAGCGTCTCTTTTAGGACCCTTTTTGGCTAGACGGCTTGGTGGCCGCTCTAGGCTTATTGGTGGGCGCTCTTCCTGAGGCATTTTCTCTCATATAAGCATCTACCTTTATTAGGAGGCTTTTCTTGTAGGAACTTTTGACCTCCTTGATGTTATAAGGGTAGCTAATCCTTGTGAATTCAAGTGATTTCTTGCCAGGTCTTCTTCTTTATTTATAAGGGGTCTTTTTTAGGATATAAGGGTCTCATTTAGGATCCTTTTTTTTTTGCTATATGATCTGCCCCCCAAGTGGTTGGCGAGATTTATCTCGGCAAGCATTTTTATCATTCCATTCACGCATTTTGATAATCATTTTGCTTAAACAAGAATCTTTACTACATATTCATTGGAAACAGGTGAAGTGCATGGTAACTTAATGTGACTTCGTTCTTACTACCTATTAAGGAGTCCAAGTTGAACTTATAGTTATTACATATAACTTGCACGTTAGACAGAACAATAACATTCTTGCCTCAACATGGAGGTCTTACTAATAATATTTCTTTAGATGTTCTGCATTCCATGCTCTAGGTACCATGGTATCATCCAAACGTGCAAGCTTGTAGGTGTTAGGGGGCACAACCTGGGCTACTTGGTAGGGTCCTTCCCAGTTTGCTCCTAACACACCCGTGCTCGGGTCTCGAGTGTTGGGCAGGACTTTTCTTAACACGAGGTCTCTAACCCTGAACGCCCTCTCTCGCACTCTTGAATTATAGTATCTTATGACTCGTTGCTGATATGTTGCCAGCCTTAGTTGTGCCCTTTCTCTCCTTGCTTCCAATAGGTCCAAATTTCTGGCAAATGCTGCGATGTTAGCCTGGTTATCATATGCTTGTATGCGGATGGAGTTGATCTTCATTTCTATTGGAAGGACAGCCTCGCAGCCATAGGCTAAGGCAAAAGGCGTCTCTCCTATGGTGGAGCGAGGTGTGGTCCTGTAGGCGCAAATCACATTGGGAAGTTCTTTGACCCAGTCCCCTTTCAAATTTTCCAACTTTGTTTTCAGGTTCCTTTTTAGGATCTTGTTGATGGCCTCCACTTTTGCATTGGCTTGTGGGTGTAATATAGCGAAGAAACTCCTCTTGATTCCCTTTTCCCTGCAATGTTCTTCGAATACTCCTCCCTCAAATTGTGTCCCATTGTCGGAGATTATCTTGTAGGGTACTCCAAACCTGCAGATGATAAATTTATTGACGAAGGTGGTGATCTGCTTAGCCGTTATGTTGACTAGAGGCTCTGCTTCCACCCATTTAGTAAAGTAGTCGACTGCTATAATCGCGTATTTTGCTCCTCCTCTTCCTACTGGCAACGTTCCAATCAAGTCAATCTCCCACACAGTGAAGGGCCACGGAATGGTCATGCTCACCAGCTTATTTGGTGATTGTCTGGGGTAATTTCCATGTCTTTGGCACTTGTCACACAATTTTGTAAAATCGCTCGCGTCCTTCTCCATGGTAGGCCAATAATACCCCTGGAGTATGGCCTTTTTTGCCGTGGATTGCCCCCCAGCATGATTTCCACACTCCCCTTCATGAATCTCTTATAGAACCTTAAAGCCTCCCCCTTATTTATACACCATAGGAGTGGGGTGGAGAAGCCTCTCTTATACAAAACTCCATCTACTAGGGTGTATTGGATGGCTTTTTAAGTCAGCTTCCGAGCGTCTTTTTTGTCCAAAGGCAATGTTCCATCTCTTAAGTACCTCAAGACGGGTGCAAAGCATGACTTCCCAGGGTTATCGACCATGTGGATTTCCTCTTTTGCTATGCTCGGCTTGGAGAGGTATTCGACACGGATGGACTCAAGTGTGTCTTCATCTCGGGTAGAGGCGAGTTTTGCGAGAGCAATGACATTTGTGTTTTACTCCCTTGGGATCTGTTCTATGGTGTATTTTTTGAAATGACCCAAATACCCTTTCACTTTGGCGAGATATGCAGCTATTTTTAGGCCTCTGGATTGGTATTCACCCTTCACCTGAAACACTACCAGTTGTGAGTCACTAAAGACATGTAAATGGGTTGCCTTCAACTCCTTAGATAGCCGCACGCTAGCCAACAGTGCCTCATATTCTGCTTCGTTGTTGGAAGCTTCGAATCCGAATCTTAAGGCACAATACATATTGTGTCCCTAAGGTCCTGTCATCACTATGCCAGTGCCATCTCCTCCCTCGTTAAAGGCCCCATCTACATGGAGGCTCCATTCTTCAGGCTACTTTTCCCCTTCACTCACCAGTCCATTCTCTTCTACGTCTCCCTCTTCATGGGGTCGGTGTGCAAACTCGAATATAAAATCTACAAGCACCTGCCCGTTGACTGAGGTCCTTGGGGTGTAAGTGATGTCAAACTGACTTAACTTGATCGACCACCTTAATAACCTTCCTGAAGTTTCCTGTTTGTGCAAGACTTGACGTAAAGGGGTGTTGGTGAGCACCTTAATAGCATGAGCTTGAAAATAGGGCCTCAACTTTCGTGAAGCCACTATCAAGGCATATGCTAACTTTTCTATTTCTGGGTACTGGGTTTCTTCATCCACCAACTGCTTGCTCACATAGTACACGAGCTACTGATGCTTCTTTTCTCTTTTGACCAGGGAAGTACTTATAGCATGCTCTGATACAGCTAGATACAAGTACAACTTTTCCCCTTTTTCTGGTTTAGCCAAAAGTGGTGGTTTTCCAAGGTGTTCCTTAGCTTAGTGAAAGCTTCTTGACACTCTTCATCCTAAGTGAACTTTTTGCTCCCTTTTAGGACGTTGAAGAAAGGAAGGCATTTCTCATTGGATCTGGAGATGAATCTATTGAGGGCTTCTACTCTCCCGGTTAAGCACTGCACCTCCTTCTTGCTCCGTGGTGGGCTCATTTCCAACAATACCTTGATTTTGTCAGGATTGGCCTTGATACCTCAGGAGTTCACCATAAAACCCAGGAACTTCCCTAACAAAACTCCGAAGGTGCACTTGAGCGGGTTTAGCTTCATTTGAATTTTTGGAGGGTGTCGAACATCTCACTAAGGTCGTTTGTGAGCTCTTCTACCTTCTTTGTCTTCACCAGCATATCATCTACGTATACTTCCATATTCCTCCCTATCTAATTTGCAAACATTCTATTCACCAGCCTTTGATAAGTAGCATATGCGTTCTTTAAACCAAAAGACATCACTTTGTAGCAATAGAGCCCCTTGTCTGTTCAAACGAGGTGTGTTCTTCGTCGGCCAAGTTCATGGGTATTTGGTTGTACCTGGAATATGTGTCCATGAAGCTAAGTAGCTCATGCCCTGCTGTGGCGTCTACTAACTAGTCTATCCTAGGAAGCGGGAAGTTTTCCTTAGGGCAGGCTTTATTGAGGTTGGTAAAGTCCACACAAGTCCTCCACTTTCCATTGGGCTTTGGGACTAAAACTGGATTTGATACCCATATTGGGTAGAATACTTCTCGGATAAACCCATTTTCCTTCAACTTGTCAACTTCTTCTTTTAAGGTCGCGTATCTTTCTGGGTCTAGTGCTCTCCTTTTCTGCCTCACAGGCCTTGCTTTTGGGTCGATGTTTAAGTAATGACACATGATTGACGAGTCTATTCCTACCATGTCCTCGTGACTCCAGGCGAATATGTCAAGGTTGGCTTTCAGAAATTCTACCAGCTTCTCTTTCACGATACCTAGAAGGTTTCTTCCTACCTTAGACTTCCTCAACGGCTCATTCATGACCATGATTTCCTCCAATTCCTCTACTGGCTTGGCTATGGGTTCTTCCATGACTCGCGGGTCCAACTCATGCAGATTTCCGCCTTCATGCACAACCATTTCCATAGGCACTAATGGCTTTATGGCCGTGCGAAGGGATGTGTTATAACATTCCCTTGCTTCATTCTGCTCTCCTAACATGCTTGATATTCCCCCAGGAGTTGGGAATTTCATAGCTAAGTGGTACACAGAAGTTATCTCCTTCAATTCTCTTAGGGAGGGCCTCCCTAATACTGCATTGAAGGCTGAGGCGCAATCTACCACAACAAAATTTGCCATTATGGTGGTTTGTCTGGGTTGTTCTCCTATGGTGAGGGCTAACTCAATTTCCCCTAGGGGCTGTATTGAATCTCCTGTAAATCCATACAGGGAGGTGTTGCAGGGCTTTAGGTGCCGGATGTTTAGTCCCATCTTCTCCAAAGCTGGGCGATAGAGGATATCTACAGAGCTTCCATTATCCACCAAGACTCAATGCACCCTCATGTTTGCAAGCTGGACAATCAACACTAAGGGGTCATTATGAGGGAAATGCACACCCCGTGCGTCTTCTTCAGTGAAGGTTATCGAGTCGTTCTCACCCTTAAAACTCTGCGAGGGCCGTTGCTCCAAACTTAAGACACACGGTGGTGGACTTTGTCGGCCTCCCTGGCATATTTGTCTCACCTTCCTTGATTCGCCTCTGAATCCTGGCCCTTTGAAGATGGTCCTGACTTCTCCTTGTACCTCTGGGGCTACTTCTCGTGCCCATGGCGAGGATACTCCTTCTTCTGGTCTTTGGTTCTCTTTGTGGACGTATCTGCCCAAATGTCCCCTTCGTATAAGCTCTTCGATTTCTATTTTGAAATGGGTGCATTCTGCGCTGGTGTGGCCAATATCTTTATGATACTATCAATATTTACTGGGGTCTCTTTTTTATTGATCTTTTTTCATTGGCGGGGGCCTTCTAAAAGGGACATGGTTTTCATTCGTAACGAAGATATGTTCCTTAGCATGGGTGAGGTCAGTATAAAAGGTGTAAGGGCCTCGTTTGCGCTCATCAATGCGTTGGGGCTTCTAAGGCCGATCATCTCTTAACCCTTCATAGACTCTATTCTTCTTTGCACCACTTTGGCTTTCCCGGATTGAGGGTTTTGGTGGGGACCAGTCTTTTCCGGTCTTAAGGCTCTCATGACCATCCTCAACACGAATATATTTATGTGCCCGCTCGTAGAAATCGTCCAAATATGTGACCTCTCTCTTAAGCATGTTATCCTATAACTTACTCCTTGGGCGTACCCCACCCATGATGGCCATTTTTAACTCCCTACGGGTCAAGCTCCATACTTTGGCTGCCTCCATATTGAACCTGTGGATATAGTTCTTTAGACTCTCATTTTCTCCCTGTTTCACGTTAGCGAGGCTAGTGCCCGACATTGGGTAATCACGCACGACGTGATGTTGCTGAAGAAATTCATTAGAAAATTGTTGCCAAGACCTGATGGACCCTGGTCGGAGTCTTTTGAACCATTTGTACGCAGGTCCTTTCAACGTGACAGGAAAGCAATTGCATCTGGCCCCGCTACTAACTCCCCTTAATTTCATCAGATCGTTAAATGCGTCCAGATGGTACTTGGGATCCGTATTTCATTCATATGGGGTCATATGAGGATCCTTGATGTTGGCTAGGAGCCGGATGGCTTGGATTTTCTTTAGTGAAGGGCGATTCATAGTCGAACTCATCATCGATGGCTTGTCCTCCAAATGTGGTGATTATCTTGCTCCGGAGGCTCCTCATTTCTGTGTCTAGGTCTTGCCTCCTCTTGTTCAAGGAGTCTCTCAATGTGGACGGGTTAGCATTTCCCTTTCCTTTGTCTTCCTGGGGTGCCATAGGAGGTGTAGTCCTTTTATCCACCCATTTCTTGTTGAGCTCTTCCCGTAAGTCCGAGGGTGTTCTCCTTGAAGTGACTTCGACTTCGTTACGAGGGTCAGCTTGTTCTTCCGCTCTGGCCTTTGGGACTGCTTCGACGGTCCGGAACATTCGCATTGCTTTGTTCGGGGGTATTTCTAGTGGAGAGTCGAGTCCTCCCATCGTCCACTGGGGCTGTGGTTTCTACCCCCTCTTGTCCTTTCTCTTTTCGCCTAGGAAGAGATATGTTTGATTTTCCTTGTAACAGGCCATTCAACACCTCTTGCATGTTCTCTAAGGTGGTTTCTGTCCTTTGGTACTTCTAGTATAGTTCGCGTATCTCCTCCTTGTAAAATCAACACCTAGAACTCGAGCTCACAGAATGGACTCGAGGATTCTTGTTGGGCCTGTGCGTCGAAGGGCCTGGATCTTGCTAGCCGGAGTTTGGCACCTGTGGTAGCTGGGGGCGGGAACTCATCGACGTCTCTCGCAGGGGCAGCCGTTGACCTTAAACATTGCTCATTAGGTGGGACGGTCGGGGACGAGGCCTCCCTTTCACCTTCGAGAGCCCCTGGCTCCTTCGATGCATGCACATTTTTGGGTGGCGGAGGATTCTTCATGGAGGCCTTCAATTGATCTCCATCGAGGTGTACCTCAACCTCCTGTGGTTCTCTCAAGCACTTAGAGCGTCTCTGCATCTTTGCTACTAGAATCGATGGAAGAACAGTGGCTTGGCACTTATCCTTCCCACAGACGGTGTCAAACTGTTGATGGTAAGAACTCGTCAATGAAATATGGATGGAAAACTCATAAACTTAATCTATATCTAATGAACACAAATGAATGTATAGAAACTTGAAGGAAAATTGCAAGTAGAAAATAGAAAGCAAAGTCGTATATTGCCCTTAGATCAATCTGGTTTTACAAGAATTTTCCAACCAACCTCCTTCGATGATGAAGTGAAGTTCCCTTTATAGTGGGTTCTAATGGCCCCTAATACATTGTGGTCCTAGGGGACCAGATTGTACACAAGTACGTTGTCAGCATGGTGGCACAAGTAGTAGTGGTGCAGAGGGTCATGGTGTCAGCTCTAGTACATGGTCAGGGCCCGTGGGGATGCCTCCACTACTTATTTAGTACGAGTTTCAAAGAAGTGGCACCCGACGTAGTGGCACATGTGGTTATGGTGTTGACCCTGATACATGGTGAGAGACGTGCAGGTAGTGCCTCCACCATTGGTACTAACTTGTACCATCACTACCTGTCTAGTATAGACGTTAGAGTTACGCCTCTGTGCTCCTCACGGTCGTACAACCTGTTCAAGCACGCGTGCCTTGTACCTAAAGGTTGCTCCCGTATATCCAAGATACACCCTTTCTCCAAACCCCTTTTTACTTTGCTAAATATAAGATGATTTGTAGCCTTGAGTGAGATGAGCATGTGGGAGTCACGCCCTGCTGGTGACACCTTCCATAGAAAATAGAGGAGGGCTTCTTCAGTGGGGCATATGCCTATATCATAGAGGCATGGCTCTGCGAGACAGCCTCGCAAGATGGGTGCGTGGGCCTAGGCACCTAAGTGCGGCTGAGGTGTGCCCTGCGAGACGGCCTCGCAAGATGGGTGTGTGGGTGCGACCAAGGTGAGCCCTGCGAGACGGCCTCGCGAGATGGGAGTGGGCGCAGCCGAGGCGTGCCCTGCGAGACGGCCTCCTGAGATGGGTGTGTGGGCATGGCTGAGGCGTGCCTTGCGAGGCACGGGTCTGTAGGACCTTCAGGGAGGTAAGCGTGAGGCCTCGTGTGGGGTGAGACAGGTCAATCTCGTGAAGGCCTTGCGTGAGGCTTGGGTCTTTCATAATCATGTCCAATTTGCGGTGTTCACATCTATCCATAAATATGTCATATTTATCTTCAATAGGTACATCATTATCAAATAAAACTTCATTCCATGCTATCCTTAAGCTTGGTTCTGCTAACGATAGTTTGACTAAGTGCATGAGAACTATGAACTTCTCATGTGATTTTAAAAGGGTTGTATGTCTGTCAATAATCTTTTCTATTTCTATGTGAATTCGGTTGATTCTAAGAAACACTCTTTCGAACTCATTATCATACTCAGGGTCTGGTATTCTTCTTATACCTTTAACCTTTCTAACTACCCTTGAATCCATTGAGCTAATCTACGAAAATAACACAAGAAAGACATCACAAACATATTTCGAATACAATGTGTATACTTACCTGGTAACATGTTGGACCTTTGTAGCTGTTGTGTGTATTTCGTGGGAATGTTGACGACCAATATAGCCGTGGCCCTAATACCACCTGTAACGCCCTAATTTATCATAAATTGTCGAGAACACAACATTGGATCATAATCATAAATATTTCTCCTTTATTGAATAAAATCTAGAAAATAAATATATGGATCCATAGTTTTACAAAAAATAAAATAATTGTCTTTAGCATATTAAAATGAGCAACATTTAAATAAAACTTCAAAAGAACACATTCTTTAGTAAAAAAAATAAATAAATAGGCCTGTTTGATCTTCCTCAACTATATGGTCCCCACGAGTACATCACGAAGCTCCAAGGTCCCACTCGCCACCGACCTTTCTATCATCAATTTTTTGTACAACAACATCATAAAGGGTGAGCTTCTAAGCCTAGTAAGGAAAATACAAATAAGAATTAGTCGTATAATCATTTAATGAACATATCCTAAATTACACAAGAGTCATAACAAAAACTTATTTATACTAATCATATCACATCACAAAACCACAGGTCATATCATAGCCTAAGTCATAATCATAAATCCTAATCTAACTCATAATCATAGTCATAAATCATATGTCATAAGTCATAATCGTAACTATAGGTCATAGATCATAATAACAAGTCAAATATAATAAAAAGATAAGTGCTTATACAGGGGGTGGCAATTAAGCCCCAGACGAAAGTCTGTCATACACCGGACATCAACTTAGGTCCGTCATAAAATTTTGGCTACCGAGTCTACCGGACATAATTTTTTCATACATCATTGGACACCTTAGGTCCAGACACACATACCCATTTATTGTACCTAAAATGTTAGATCACACAAAACATAAAGTAGATCTTAAACTAAACTACCTAATTTTCCTTACCAAAAATTGGGATATTGGAGACAAGAGCGGGATTGGAAACTCCTAAAACCAAACATAAAGAAACCATAAGTCCTCTAGAGAAAAGAAAATGAATAGAAGATCTAAACCATTGGAATAAAGACTTACCAAAAACCTTAAGTTTCAAAGAAATTGAACACCTAACCAAAAGTCATTATAACGAGTTAGGATTTGAAGAAAAGGAAAGAATAAGAAGAATGGAAATGGAGTAAAACTGAAGATTAAAAGTACCTTAGATAGCTTAGGGCTTTGTTCTATACCTCAAACACCGAAATCACTCAAAAATATTACTTCCCAAGTGTTTAGAAAAGTTTTAGATTTGAAAGCTTTAACCCCAAAACCCTAGTGTTTCTCTCTAGAACGAACTTAGTAGCATGGAGGCTCTGAACTGTGCTTGAAAGACGATGAAAAATGGTTTAGTAGATGGTCCTATTTATAGAGTTCAAGGAGTGAAACTAACTCTTTTTAAAATGAATAAATAAATGATTAAAAATAAATTTTTCGCTCAACACATGCCCAGAACTCGGTCGAAAATGTTCAGGAACAAATCAAAGTTGTTGATGGCTGTTTCTAGTTTCAGATTCCACGAAAATTCAAAAATGGTCACTAGAGTCGATATATTGCCTGCACCATAATCCAGAGGGTCTGTGGTTTCGTTCGTACGAAGTCGACGTGTTTTCCGTATCAATAATAGGCAATATATCGTCCCTTATACCTGTGATATATCGCATGCGCTGATATTTCAAACACGTTTTTGCACACTTTCAGCACACTGAAATTTGTTTAAACCAATTTGACTGAGTAAAATGTGATACTAACAGTTGAGGGAAGGTTCTAGACTTCCTAGAATTATCCATAATTATTTTTATTCATCAAAAACCTTAAATTTTTAGTAAACATACATGTGACAAGTGTCACATTCTTATTTAGTCTATCTAAACCTTAGATTATAATAAATATTCTTAGGACCATATTCATTAATCAAAACCTTATGATAAAATTAATATTTATAAACTATAGGCTAAACTTAAATTCATAACTATCTCTACGAGTTTCCAACTAAATCCCGGCTTGACCAATAACCACGAAAACTAAAATACTAAGATACTACTACTACTATCTAGCTAAGTAAAATTATGAGACGCCACAAATTAACACCCCAGGTCTTTTTCATAGTGATTTAAATCTTTTATTTAGTTGTTTTTTTTTGTTTAAAGTTATTTTCAAATTTAAAAATCAAATTCTTAGTTGCCAAATAGAAATTTAAAGAATAATTAGTGGTACTTGGAAGATAGTCTTCGAGGGAACGATACTTTACTTATCATATATTACTTGAATTGTTGCGTGCACTTGTGTATATAGATATTTTCACGATCAATTTTTTGGCGCTATTGTTGGGGACTTAATTTCCAATATCATAGTTAATTGTTATTTGTTCTAATTTGGTTTTTTTTTATTTTCTTAACATTTATTTGGATCAAGGCTATATTGTGTTTCAGGATTTGTTGGTATATGCAAGGAAGTAGAAAAAAGGAAATCATACCAATAGATCTCGAAATTGATAGAACGTGTAGAAAGAATTGAAAGATAAAGAAAAGGCTGGACTTTACCATGCCCGAGAACGCAAATAATGTTGTCAACGATAATGCAAATATGGGTAATGTAGTTGAAGCCGATCCACCATTAAGGGATTATGTACTCCCTACTGTTACAGGGATACATTCAAGCATTCGTCCTCCAACTGTTGAGGCTAACAATTTTTGAGATAAAACCCTCAATTATGTAGATGGTGCAAAACTGTGTACAATTTGGAGGGTTACCAAATGAGGATCCAAATCTACATATCACAAACTTTTTGGAGTTATGTGCGATATTTAAAATGAATGGGGTGAGTAACGATGTTTTACAACTGAGACTATTCCCATTTTCACTAAGGGACAGAGCTAAGAGTTGGTTGAATTCTTTACAAGCCAATTCTATACTTACTTGGGAAGATTTGGCTCAAAAGTTTCGTGGTAAATATTTTCCTCCTGCTAAGTCAGCCAGAATTAGAGGAGAGATTAACAACTTCAATCAACTGGATGGGGAGTCTTTGTATGGTGCATGGGAACGATTTAAGGAATTGCAAAGGAAATGCCCACAACATGGAATAGAGAAGTGGCTGTTAGTGCATACTTTTTATAATGGTTTGGAGGGAAATACAAGGACAATTATAGATGCGGCATCTGGAGGAGCGTTTATGAGAAAAAGCGCTAATGAAGCGTATGAGCTGTTGGAAGAGATGGCTATGAATAATTATAATTGGCCTACTGAGAAAGAGAATAAGAAAGTAGTGGGAGTATTAGAAGTTGATCCAACTACACTATTAACCGATCAAGTAGCATGTCTAACCAAACAACTGCAGCAAACTAATCTCGCCATGCAAGCAATGCAAGTACAAAATGTCATGAGTTATGAGATTTGTGGAGGACCTCATTCTTATGAACAATGCCCAAGCACAGCTAGTTGCTCGATAGATGTAAACAATATTCCCTTGGAACAGGCATAAGTTATAGGTAATTTTTCAAGACCTACACCCAACACTTACTCAAATTCCTATACACTTGCTTGGAAAAATCATCCCAATCTGTCTTGGAAAAATAATCAAGGGTTACAACCACAATATCCACAGTACCCACCTCAACAAAACCCTCATCAACCAACTTATGGATTACATGCGAGACCATATTATGATCCAAACCCATGCCCATCTCATCCACCACCACCTCCTCAAATGAGCCCACCAACAATTCAGCCAGACCAATTAAATCAATTTATGACTGAGACAAGGTCTTTCATCAGAAGTTTGGAGACACAAATATGTCAATTGGCTAAAATGTTTGCTAGTAGACGACAAAGGAATTTTCCTAGTTTCACAGAGGTAATCCTAAAGAGCAGTGTAATGCAATATCCTTGAGGAGTGGGACTAAGTATGATGGACCTACAGTGGATGACAAGAAGAAGAAGACAACAGATAGGTAAGTTACTAGGCCAATACAAGAGGAGGTTACTAAAAACCTTCCAAAACAAGAACAACCAGAATACACTGAGCCTCCATCAAAGATTCCATATCCTCAAAGCTTCCAAAAGTCTAATCTTGACAAAAAATTCTCTAAATTTTTTGATATCTTTCGAAAACTACACATTAATATCCCGTTTGCAGAGGCACTTCAACAAATGCAAAGTTATGTGAAGTTTATGAAATAAATTTTGTCGAAGAAAAGGAAGCTAGAGGATTATGAGACAGTGGCACTTACTAAGGAGTGCAGCGCGATACTTCAGAAGAAACTACCTCCAAAGCTTAAAGAACCTGGTAGTTTCAATATCCCATGTTCTATAGGGGGTTTAGTCGAAAGTAAGGCTTTATGTGATCTAGGGGCCAGCATGAATCTAATGCCTCTATCAATCTTTCGGAAGCTGAATTTGGGAGAAGCCCGACCTACTACTGTGTCTTTGCAGATGGCAGATAGATCAGTTAATCACCCTTGTGAGGTAATTGAGGACGTATTGGTAAAAGTGGGTAAATTCATCTTTCCTGCAGACTATATTATTTTAGATAGATGACAATATTCCAATATTACTTGGAAGGCCATTCTTGGCTACTAGTAGGGCTTTAATTGATGTACAAAAGGGTGAGTTAAAGTTGCGAGTGAAAAAAGAAGAAGTAATTTTTAATGTTTTTGCAGCAACAGAAATTCCATCGTGTTGTTGAGTTGAAGTAGTAAACCAAGAGGGGAACAAGTTGGAAGTCTCTAAGAAGAGCTCCTTAGTTAAAACTGGAATACGAAAGGAGCGTAATCGGTTAAAAAAAATACTTTAGTGAAAGAATTCGAATGTTATATGAGCGAGGGAAAGTCCGAAAATTTATAATCACAAGAAACGAGGGCCAACTCATGACACTATGGCTCTTAAATATGTGAGGGGAGGACTTTATCGAAGTTGAATTTTAAAGAAGAAAAGCATTCGACTAAATGACATTAACGACAGCGCTATAGGAGGCATTCCTATATTTTACTTTAGTTTTTGTTTTTATTTTTTTTAATTAGTGGACAATTTTATTTAATTTTAGTTTGAATGTGTAAAGTTTATTTATTTTAATTTTATTTATTCTTAGTATAAAGTCTGTAAAAAAATCATGAAAAGGTTGTTTTTCATTTAGTCTTGAGGCAGACCGCAAGTACTTTCCTCATCCATCGCTTTGGCATCCTTTTCCAGATCCACCACCATTTTGGAAGTGATTCGCACCGGGTAAGTTTTCTTTTCTTTACTTATTTTTAAACATTGGGGACAATGTTTAGTTTAAGTTTGGGGGAAGGAGCTTTTTTTTTTTTTTGTTAGTATTGTTTCGTGTGATTTGTTTATGTTAGTGTTTAGAGTTTTGTTTTAGTGTGCTTAGTTTGGTACCAACATGAATGAAAATTGACAACAATTGTCGATGAGAATAAAATGAATGTTGTGAGTATAATACAAAGAAAATGAAATCTGAAACAAAATCTGTGTGCTTGATTGAACACTTCGTTAGTACATTTTAGTTTAGATAACATTTATTGAATATTTTGTCATGATGTCAAATTTATGTTCTTGATATTGATTATGCTTGTTGAAATTGGTTAGTGGAATGATGAATGGAAAGTGAAAATTATTTTCAACAATTCTAGAACTTCCTTGCTTGTTATTTGAGGTGGAATAATATATCATGTATGCTTAGGAAAATGATTTAGGCTATCATATGGATCGTTTGAGCTTTTCTTGCCAACCTTAAATTACTTAATCATTTGTTTACCCCTTTTGAGCCTAATCTTTTATTTATTTTTTTGGTTCTAAACCATCATGTAAGCCTAATACTTGACACTTGGTTATATATTTGTCCCTAATATACTATGAGTATATGATTGAGAAACTTTTTGGGGATTGATGTGTAATGGGGTTTAATTGTGATTTGAGTGGGTTTAGAAAATGAAAAAGAGAAGAAAAAAAAGAATGAGAGAGAGTATATATATATTGATATATCTATATTTCAATACACTCCTAATATGATTATATAGAAAAAATCAAGTTTGGGGTAGTGTAGTTATTATTGAAAAAAATAAAAAATATATATATCTCTAAAGAAAGAACAAAAAAACACAAGAAAGGGGATTATGAGATTGTATTATTATTATTATTATTATTATGGAAGTAAAGTTGGTGAGTTTTGGTCATGTGCTTACAGTAAAGTGAGCTTAAAAATTTCTTTTTCATCTACCTTTACCTAAGCCATCGTTACAAGCCTATAAAAGTTCTATTAATTCCTATGCATATTATGATTTATATTAGTAGAGAATGGCAAGTAAGAGAGCCTTATGGAATTATTTTTTTGAATGGATCGATTGGAAAGAAATTTGGTGAGCATAATTGATTTCAAATTCATTTATTTAATGATCAAGATTTGATAATTTAAAATGTTTGCCGACTAAGGTGTGTTGATGGAGTGTTTTGATCAAAATTCTATTGAATAAAATGTTTAGTAATTTTCTGAGAATTATATAATTAACATTCATGATTTTATTTTGAGGCATATTTGTTGTTGTTGGTATAGTTCATGTTGTTAGAATCTAGGATTGTCTTGAGTCCTTTGTTCGAGGACGAACAAAGAGTAAGTTTGGGGGAGTTTGATAACTTTATTTTAGGATCATTTTAGAATGTATTTTTGTGGTAATCTTGAGTTTTTATGTGTGTTTTGTGTAAGATTACGCTTTTGTTTGTCTTTGTTGTAGGTTGGAGCGATGAATCATGAGAAAACCGCAAAAATAAGTGAAAATGGTGGGAAAACGAGGCTCTTGGCGGGTTTTGGACTAAAAATGATACTAGAGATGCTTAAAGGACGATTTTTGATGAAGAGATGAGCTGAAAGATCTAATCTGAGAAAAAATTGAATTAAATTCGCGACTTGGGCTTATGAGTCACAACTCAAGGTGAAGTCAGAGGCGCACATGCTTGCTGGAAGGAATTAATGTAAGTGTTAGAGAAATTGAAGGAATAACTCAACCATTTAGCTGCACAATAATGTAAGTGTTCTTATTATTATCTCTATATGAATTCAATTTTAGAAACATGTTTTAAGTTGTCTCATATTAATTTGTTTAATATAAGATTTACATGAAAATAAATAAGATCTTGTATAAGTTTTCCCAACAACTAGTATCAAAGCCTTTGGTAATCTTTATTTTCATGCATGAACATGGTGGAATTGAATTATTTGATGTGTTGAGTAATTGGGTGGATGTCATGTGTTTTTATGATGCATATTGAATTTTATGCGTTGAGTTATTTTGTTGTGTTTTATTTGATGTAAAACATAGTAAAAATTATTTAGAAATTGTTTTTGGCTTGAAAATTACACAAATTTTATTAAAAAAAAATTCTCGGCCTGGGAGACAGAAGCTAGAGGTTGCGACTACCTTAAACCCCTGTTCGCGGCCACCAACTTTCCCTGGTCGCGGCCTACGTTAATTTTTTCTTCAAATTTGATTTTTGAATGTATTTTTAATAGGTTAATAAAAAAATATCAGATCTTTTCTAATATTTAAAATATATTTTTTGAAATACGATATTTTTGTTGTTTGATCTTTTAAAATATATATTTTTTACAAATGTTCAAATTCAAATTTAAAAATAGGTTAACTAATTAATTTTAAATATTTTAGTATATTAAAATATTAGAATTAAGTTATGAGATATTTGAGATATTTTTTATACTTGATATTATTTTGATATCTGATATTTGAAACTAATAATAATTGATTATTCTATAGATTTTAATATTTAAATAATTTGAAAATTGAAAATTTGTTGACTAGATATTTTTATAGATATTTGAATTTGTTTAACTGTTTAAGATATTATTTCAAAAATAACAGATGATATTTGTTTTAAAATCTATAAATGGTTAAAAAAAATTTAAAATAATATCACATATTTCAAACCAATTATTAAAATATATTTTTAATGGGATTTAAATTAACTATGATTAATTGTTGATAAATCCTATTGAAATTAAATTAATATTTTTTTTTTGCAACTTAACCTAAACCAAGTTGATTGTTGATAAATGAAATTTAAATTAACTATTATTAATTGTTGATAAATTTCTTTTAAATTAACTTATTTTTTGTAAAAAAATTAATTAATTCGAATTTTTTGATAAATTCGAGAAAATTAAATGTGGTATTTTTGCAAATGAAATAAATTGTGGTATTTTTGCATAAATTCATAGACTTGCTGATATAGTAACATGATTAGGCACATCCAATTATAACATGTCTATTTGCACTATATGTGGTATTTTTGCAATTGGGCTGAGATGCATATACTGGCCCATATCTTTGCTAGATATATGGATTTTGCCAAATATATTATTCATAAAATGATAGATTTTATTTGGGCCCATTACAAAATGTAAAGTTTAAATTTCTCTCTTTTGGTTGTTCCACTTGTGAAGGCCCATTTGCTTTGTATGATTATAGTGGACCTAATCAATTAATAACAATTAATAAAACTAAGGTTTAAATTCCTATCTTTTGGACCTTGTATGGAAGTATAGGGACCTTAGTAGTGGGAAAGACATAGTGGACCCAACCCTCCTCCATACAAGCCCAATTGTTACGGTTCATTTGCCTGAGTTGGACTTAATTGTATAGGTTCATTATATTAGTTAAACCTAAATATTGATTAGCAACAAATTAATTCTAATTTAATTGAATTTGTTTCAATGTGACACTTTAGAATTAATAGGAAATTATAGGACTTTGTTTTTAAAAATTCTAATTTTACAATTTTTTGGAGAACCATAGTGATTAATTTTCAAAAATTAATAATAAAAATACTATTTTATAATGAGCTTATTTTAAAAGAATAATATTTGATATCCACCGTTGGTTTAACAAGGTCAATAGCTTAATGGGGCCTCGAGGCGCTTTGATTCGTCTCTCTACGGAAGGTGTTCATTAGTTATTTTAACAAGGTTAAAATTCGAAAGATAGAGTATTATAGTTCAAATTCTACTAGACTCACCCTACGCCTACAGTGATTACTAGGACTAAATCTATTAATTATCGAAACCGTGGGTCAAGCTCATAAGATAAGAGATTTTGTTTTCTTATTTTAATCGAATAGTAGGTTGTTAATAATGGTCTCTATTATTAAATAAGTTTACAACTTTATTTAACTACTGGTATTTTTCACTCTCGCAAACTGGGACAAGGATATCATAGATTAGTTAAAATCCTAAAGAAATAGAAATATGATAGTTTTTGGTATTTTTTTCATATCTTACATATTTTGGTATATGTTGTACTATTTCTTGAAATTAGAGTGAATAGAAGTTTTATTGAGCAAAAGTGATTGATTTTATTTTATTGATAATTTATAGTATCATTATGGTTGTGTCTACTCCCATCCTTTCTCAACTTTCGATGGAGAAACTCACTGGAGAAAACTTCCTTAAATGGAAGCAAAACATCAACATTGTGTTGATTGGTGACAACTCCAAGTTCATCATGATTGAGGAATCCCCAAATGTTCCAGCTGAAGGAGCTACCAAGTCTATGAGAGACAAGTATGAGCGATGGCAGGCTGCTAACAACAAGGTGCGGTACTACATGTTGACTAGTATGGTTGACACTCTAAAGAAAAATATGGAGAATGTGGAGATGGCCTACGAAATCATGGATAAGCTCCAAGACATGTTTGGTGCCAAGTCAGTGCAGACTCGTTTTGAGGCTACCAAGAAATATGCCAATGCTCAGATGGCACCTTCTCAACATGTTTCATGATCATCTAATCAAAATGACAAACTACTTTCAGGAAGCTGAACTGCATGGAGCAACAATAGATGAGGAAACTCAAGTCGGCTTAATCCTCAATAGTCTCTCTCCATCTTTCCTGCCATTCACCACCAACTATGTGTTGAATAAACTCAACTATGGTCTGACGCAGCTCATGAATGAGCTTCAGAATTTTGAGTCTATCATGGGTGGACTTAGTAAGGGAGGAGAAAAGAATACAGCTACTACTACTACTGCTGATCCAGCTAAGGTTGAAGCTAACCATGCTTCGTCTTCAAAAACTAGAAACAAGAGGAAAGATGGACAAAACAACAACCCCAAGCCTTCAAAGGCTACAAAGCAAGTGCACAGACGCCTAAGGGGAAGAACAAGAAAAACAAGAAAGGTAAAGGTAAGTTTTTTCACTGCAAAAAGAGGGGCACTGGAAACAGGATTGCCTAAGTTTCTAGCAGCTAAAAACAAAGGTAATGATTATAGTTCATATATCTTAGAAACATGTGTTTTAGAGAATGATAAATCTTTTTGGATTGTTGATTCTGGATCTGCTAATCATGTTTGTAACTCTTTACAGCTTCTTGAATCGTGGGAGGAAGTGGACTAAGGCGGCTTAAAGCTTAGAGTTGGGAACGGAGCGTTCGTTGTGGTCCAAGCTAGAGGAAGAGTTCGTTTGAATTTCGTAAATAAATTTTTAATTTTAAATGATGTATTTTTTATTCCGGATTTTAGTAGAAATTTAATTTCAGTTTCCATGTTGCAATTAGAACAATTTGTTATGACTTTCACAAGTTTTAATATATCTATTTCTTTCAATGGATCATAATTGTGTATTGCATGTGTTGGAAAACGGGCTTTATATTCTACGTCCTAACGAACCCCTCGCTCTTAACAATGATTTATTCAAAGTAGCTAAACCTAGACCAATAAACGTCAAAAGACCGATAACGATAATATGATGTATTTATGGCATTTGAGACTAGGCCACATTGGCTATGATAGGATTCAAATACTTCCAAAGGACGGCCCTTTGAATGAACTCACCTTAGGCAAATTACCTGTCTATGAATCTTGTCTAGAAGGCAAACTGACCAAGCATCCATTATCTGCAAAGGGTGATAGGGTCAAAGAACCACTTGGACTCATTCATTCAGATGTTTGTGGACCTTTGAATGTACAAGCAAGGGGTGGTTATGAGTATTTCATCACTTTCATTGACGATTACTCTAGATACTCATGTCTTTACCTAATCCATAGGAAATCAGAAACATTTTTAAAGTTTTAGGAATTCTTAGCTATGGCTCATAACCAATTAGGTAAAATGTTGAAGATCTTACGATATGATAGGGGTGGAGAATATTTGGATATGTAGTTCCAAGATCATTTAACTGAATTTGGGATTTTATCACAACTTACTGCCCTGGATACTCTGAAAACAAAATGGTGTAGCGGAATGCCGGAACAGAATTTTATTGGAAATGGTTAGATGCATGCGTAGTTACTCAACTCTACCAACTTTGTTCTAGGGACATGCAATTGAAACCACGAACGACGTTCTCAAGGTCGTGCGATCCAAATCAATCCCCAAAACACCTTTAGAACGCTGGAATGGTCGTCAACCTAGTTTACACCATTATAGAATATGTGGGTGTCCCGCCCACGTCCTGAGGAAAAAGGAAGGAAAGCTAGAACCCGCAAACTGAAGTTTGCATGTTTCTTGGCTATCCTAAAGGTACTCGGGTGGACTTTTCTATAGTCATTCAGAAAAGAAAGTGTTTTCTTCTACAAATGCTACTTTTCTGGAAAATGACTATGTCCAAAACTTCAAACCACGCATCAATGTAGTTTTAGTGGAGATGGTTGAAGAATTGACTCCAACCAATGTTCCATCGTCATCAACACGAGTTGATGATAAAATTCCCACTCTTCATGTCCAACCGACACAATTCAATTTAAATGAAGAAAGTACCATTGTTCCTAAGAAAATAATCACAGAGCCTCGTTGTAGTAGGCGGGTTTCGAGGAACCCAGTTCGCTGTGGTTTTGATGGTGAAACCAATATGGTTGTTGGCGAAACTAGTGACAATCACTGTCTTTCAAATAGGAGATGTCTAGCCATGAAAAGGAACTATGGCTCAAAGCCATGAAACAGGAAATGAAGTCCATGTACTCGAATTCCGTCCAGGATCTTGTGGAAGCATCTAGTGACTTTAGGGCAATTGGGTGCAAGTGGATCTACAAGAAGAAATGAGGTGTTGATGGAAATATCGAAACTTATAAAGCTCGATTAGTGGCAAAGGGTTATATCCAAAGAGAAGGCATGGACTATGAGGAAACTTTTAGTCCGGTAGCCATGCTCAAGTCCATTTGCATCCTCCTATCCATAGCAGCCGCTCTCGGCTATGAGATCTGGCAAAAGGACGTCAAGACAGCTTTTCTTAATGGAAAGCTTGATGAAGTCATTTATATGGATCAACCAGAAGGATTTAAAGTAGCTAGACAAGATGGAAAAGTTTGCAAGTTGAATCGGTCCATCTATGGACTTAAGAAAACTTCTCATTCCTAGAATCTTAGGTTTGATGAAATAATCAAAACCTATGGCTTTGAACAAAATATTGATGGGCCTTGTGTTTACCAACTAAAGGAAAATCAAATAGTGGTATTCCTGGTTCTTTATGTAGATGATATCTTACTCATTGGAAACAATGTTAAGAAATTGTCAGATGTGAAGAATTGGCTGAGCACTCAATTCCAGATGAAGGATTTGGGTAAAGCAAGTTATGTTCTAGGTATCTAGATCATTAGGGATAGAAAGAACATACCCTTAGCTCTATCTCAAGTAGCTTACATTGATAAAGTGCTTGAATGTTTCTCAATGACAAATTCCAAGAAAGGACGTCTTCCGTCTCACCATGGAATTCATCTTTCAAAGAAGCAGTCTCCCCAGACTCCTGAAGAAGAAGATGCAATGAGAAAAGTTCCTTACGCATATGCAATTTGAAGTCTAATGTATGCTATGTTGTGTACTAGACTATATATTTGTTATGCAGTGAGAGTAGTGAGCAGGTATCAGTCAAACCCATGACCGAAACATTGGATAGCAGTTAAGCATATCTTGAAGTATTTAAGGCGAACTAGGGATTATATGTTAGTCTACAAGGGTGGTTCTCTGAACCCTGTAGGCTACACCGATTCAGATTTTCAAACTGATGTTGATGATAGGAAGTCTACTTTTGGAATGGTGTTTACTCTTATGGGTGGAGCTGTGATATGGAGAAGCGTAAAGCAGTCTGCGATCTCAAATTCCACCATGGAGGCTGAGTACATAGTTGCATTAGAAGCAGCTAAGGAAATAGTCTTGTTAAAGAAGTTATATTCAGATCTTGGTGTTATTCTAGAAATGGATAAACTACTTGTGTTGTTTTGTGACAACACAGGAGCGATAGCCAACTCGGAAGAACCTCAAAGTCACAAGAGGAGTAAGCATATAGAAAGAAAGTATCACATTATTCGAGAATATGTGGCCAGGGGAGATGTGAAGGTTATGAAGTTGCATCTGAAGACAATCTTGCAGATCCGTTTACAAAGATACTACCAGAAGCTACATTTGATAAGCATATCAAGGAAATGAGATTAGTAGAATTAAGGAATTAGTTTTCAATTAGTGCAAGTGGGAGTTTGTTGGGGTTTATGCCCTAATTAAAACCCAATTTCTTTGTAATCTAATTTATTATCAATAAAATAATATAAATCATTTTTTGACTTGGTCAATTATTTCGCTCACATGTTTTATTTTCATGATTATTTGTTTAATATAAACTTCTATTAAATCCCGAGCATATTGCTAATCGTATTTATAGTGACGTAATCACAGTGGAATATAAATATGATTATATGTTAAAAATAAGTTAGTCCTAATAAGATTAGTCTGTGCACATGATTTATACTGACTTGCCAATCTACGATATGATCTACTTACACATTGTAGTGTTATGTTCTTTCCAGAACATTAGCAAAGTAGACAAGATCGAATGAATTTGGTACATCGGACTGGATCGATATTGACAGTAGATAGGATAAGTAAACATACAGTTATTATCTATTCTAGTCATATCATATAGTTGACCATAAGTAAATTCAATCCCAATTCTAAGTGGTTAGTATTCTAATCGATTGTATTATTTGAGTTCTTTGACTTGTTCGTTACCAGCTTACCCTACGGACTAGCCCATACTTACATCTTGGGAACTCGTTAGTATAATGTAGTAGGAGTGTTAATCATAGATATGAACATCTATAACTTCTGATGAAGAAGTGAAATGATGGTTTCCATTTAGTTTGGTTCAAGGTGCTAAATGATAGAGATCTCATTTTAGTAATTAATATTAGTTTACTGAAATATTATTTACAAGGAACTAAGTGTTTTAAGGATAAAATACAATGAGGGATAAAATGGTATTTTAGTCTCATCTCATTGAAGACCATCTATAGAGGATTGAGTGACAATTATGGTTGCAACAATGGATAATTAATAATGTATCTATATTTCTTATAGAGTGTTCTATGAATTCAAGAGTACAATTCTCAGTCTTTAGTAGAGTCATGAGGAATTAATAAGTTAGTAAATTTATTTGTTAAATTTATGATAACTTATTGGAACTTGATTGCATAGGCTCATGGTACCCACTGTACCTTGGATAAAATCATCTAGATAGTCTCAATTAATTGAATTAATTATCAATTAGAATTATCAAAGTTTACCAGGTCAATTTTAGATAATTTCATAGAGTTATGTAATTTATAGAAGAAAAGGGAAATTATGGCAGATTTATTAATCAAGATAAATTAATAAATAAGTTTAAATCAATGTTCAAATTATAAATAATTAATTTGATAAATGATTTAAATAATTATTTAATTAATTAAATTAATAGAAAATAATATAAGGAATTTCACGGGTATAAAGTCCATGATAATTTTGACCTAGGGCTGATATTATCTACTATTTTATTGATTTTTTTAATTAAATTAAATGGCCTAATTGAGTCTATAAAATGAGTGCTAAGTGAGAGATAACAAAAACACAAGTTTATGAGAAGATTAGAAGATCTAGTAGGTTTTAGATTCTTTCTACAAACATAAGTCATTTTCTAAGCCTTATTATTCTTCTCATTATTATTTTCTCTTCTCATGTGATGAGAATTGCCTACCCTAGTCTAAATGATTCTAAGGATATACTTTGGAAGACTGTGAAGAAAATTGAAGAACGGTTCAGTTTCTTGATAATACATTGCGATAGAAATGGGTTAAAGAAACAGAAGGAATGAATTAGTCATTCTGCTGCATAATAATGTAAATGTTCTTATCATTATCTCTATACGAATTTAATTTTAGAAACATGTTCTAAGTTGTCTCATATTAATTTGTTTAATATAAAATTTACATGAAAATAAACAAGATCATGTATAAATTTTTCCAACGTGAAGACCATCTCATTTTTGTGAATTGGATCAACTTCCAAAACATAACAACTCAGGCTGCGAGTCTCGAAGCATTCTCCTTCGTCAAGAATCTAGCAGGTAGTCCATACACCCAGGCCCAAATTGGCGAGTTGTCCATCACCACGTTTTTCCACAGACCGTCCTGATTGAGATGCTTTAGAAGCAAAGAACAATCACACAGGGACCAAGGGCAATTCTCTATAATGAAACGAACACCATCAATCTTCTTTGTGAACGTGAAAACAAAAGTCTTTGGCTCCACCCTGGTACCGGTTTCCAAACACGGTCCGAAACTGACCTGAGCAGGGCATTAGTGATGGGTCGTTTAGCAAAATATCTCCCCACTAATGATTTACTAACCAACTCTGCCGCTGCTCCTTCGTCAGGCACCAAATCAATAGAAAAATCCTCATGTCCTGTATTCATCACCTGATCTACCATTTCATCGACTTCATCAATCTTTAGTTGCACCTCAATCTCTTGTTCGCCTTCCATCACGAAGATTAAGCAGAAAGTTTGCAGCGAGAGCTTCTCTGAAGGATTTGAATAGCCAACTTCAACGTATATGACTGAAAATAACAGTGTAGGGAATGCAAATAGCATAAATAAGGTTTCCTTTATAAAACCTGGGTACCTTTGCACCGAACCGCATCATGGGTTAGAGATTGTTGATGCACAGCCACCATCGTGCAGTCCACTGGAAGGACAAATTCATACTCCGGCCTAGGGTAGCATTAGTACGGAGAGCATTTCAAAAAAGTTATCAACAATTTTTACGAAGAATCGTGTCAAGCTTTAATGAAGTGTCTAGTTATTTTTATAGTGTTACGGACTGATGTGTTTGGTAGAAACAAAAATAAGAATAGAAAAATTACGAAAGATTAAAAAAATTAAAAAAAAAATACATTTTTAATTACTCTTTTATTCATACATTTTTAATTTTAATGAAGAGAAAATATTTCTCTAATAATCTATTTTTGTCTCTGTTATCAATCATATATTCACATCTTCATCTCTTCGTTATTTTCTTTCCTCCTCCGTGTGTTTTTTTTAAAGTAAATGTCTTACATAATTTAAAACATTTCAGTCTACTTGATCTATGAATCAATTCTAATTATCAAAGAATATCTAGAATCTTGTATCATATTTTAGTCCTTGTTAGCGAGTAACACTTCATATGAATATTTAATTATATATATAAATATTTGCCGCTAAATTCTCTAATATTTTTAATGGAGCTATTTGCGACAAATATACTAGATGTGGATGTAATATTTAAATATCCAAATTTATTTTTATGGAAAAAGTACTTAAAATTGCAAAAATATAGTATTTAAATACCTAAATTTCTTTTCAGCAAAAATACTCAAAATTGTTAAAATGTTGTACATTTACAATCCACATAGTTAAAAAAAAAATTAGTTATTGATTTTTCTTTTAACTATTTTCAATCAAAAATATATTTTTTTCATTAAAAAACTATTTTTTTAATTTTAGAATTAACTGAAGTTATTTTTGTATATTTTTATATAATTTTAATAATTTTTATAACTTAAAATACATTTGTATTAATTTTATAGCTATTTTGTAATAAAGGTCCAATGTTTTAGTAATTTCGGGTACTTTTGCTGCTAACAAAAATGTTTGGGTATTTCAATGCTACATTTGAACAATTTTGGTATTTTTCCCGTAAATTTTTGTTTGGGTATGTAAATTTTATATTTTGTAAATATAGAGTATTTTTGCTGCAAATATCGTTTTTAATATATTATCTTTATGTATATATATATTTTTTTGACAAATAATTTTTTTAAAATATACCAGTTGTCAGTCTGTGATTGTCATCTTTAAAAGATATTGATGGCAAAAGTCCCTATTTTTTTTTTAATTTGTTATACTTAGTATATCCTCAATCTTCTTTTACAGTGAAGTCTGTAACATTATGTTTTAGGTACGACTTATTTTTTTTTAAAAATCTTAAATAAAGAATTTAATGTATGATTTTAAAAAAAAATGTTCCTTTAAGAATTTAAATTATTTTAGGAATATAATTTATATCAAAAAATTTATATTAGCTTTTTCAAGGATTATAATTCATTTATATAAGATTTTAAAGTTATATTATATTATGTTTCTAAAGTCGCACTTAAAAAGCAACATTGGGAATTTTTAAGGATATATCTACAACAAATAAGGATTTTTGCCGCAAATATTTCTAAAGGCTCGCTTGGCATACCAAACGGGATTGGACTATATTATTAGTAGGGACTCGACAATACTATAATTTTTTTCACATAATTAAAATTATGTGAAATAAATCATTTTAAAATAATTAAATAATAATTTTAAAATGTATATATACATTATTTTAAAATAAATAATGTATATATTTGTACGCCTTAAATATCCACAGACTATTAGCGGGCTCAGAAATGACATAATTATATCAGCCACGTGGATGTCATGTACCCGGAGCTGCTGTTGCCAGGTCCTACCTCTTTAGCTCGAGGTAACCAAAGGCTTAATGAGATTACTAAGGAGTCGGGTTAGGACCATGGACACCGCAACCTAAGAGTACATCAAGCTCGAGGTGCGTGCTTGAGTTGGCACCTCTGACCCTTTATAGAGTCAACCACGCAATGTAAACACTACAAGAAAAAAAAGTATTTATAACACTTAAAAACTGCTATCCGGGACTATTGATAGCACTTCTGAAAATGCTAACATAGCCCATGTTATTAAAAGTCCAGTCTTTTCTATAACAGTTTTTGAATGTTATGTTCAGTGTTATCTTAAACTATTCAATAACACATTTTTAGGTGCTATAATATTGAAATAATAACATTTAGATAGAGTTTTTTATTATAAATTTAAAATTTAATCTTGTACTTTTTTCATAACACTTTTCAATTGTTACATTTGATTATTTTAATAACATTTTTAATTTGTTCTATTATATAAACCATAACGATTTTTTACGCTTATAATATGTTTCTAAATCATAACATATTAAGGTTTTTTATTGTGATAATGGTACTTATAAGTTTTTTTTTAATTAAAAGATTTTCATTATTGTATTTTGATAAAAAAAATCAAAATTAATCATAAAATATAATTCTCAATAGATTGATAAACCATAAGTATTACATTAAACAATAACTAATTCAAACTCTGAATGTGTCTATTTCATGAGATCTTAGTTCTAACTTAAGTTTGAAAGCATAACATAATAAAGTTTTATAATCTTGAACATTTTTTACTTCAAAAATGAAAAACAAAAAATTACAAGATACACAAAAGTAAACCATGCATGAAACTTGCTCCATCATTCAATTCATCATCCTTTGTGCACTTGTCTTTGTTGTGAGTCTATTTATTCTGCACTTGTCATATATCTGTTTCCCTTTCCTCTTTGCAATAAAGCCAGTTGTAGTCCACAAAAGGCCTATTGCTGTCAAATCTGGCTTAAACAATAAAAAAGAAGGAGATGAGAAATCATTAAAATTCCAGGGAAAAAAAATATCAAAAGCATGAGCACTTCAACGAGGGGAGGCAAAAAAAACAATACAGCATTATTAACAAAGGAATTGCAGTCTTACATTTTTCTTCCATCAAGTATGGCTGAATTTCAAGTGCCGACTCATTCTCAGAGTCGTCATCATCACTAAGAGATAAATCAAGAAAATACAAAGTATTAATAGAAACTAGCGAGATCTATAACAATCAATGCAATATCACATACCATAGAAATATCATAGAAGTCTGTCATGAATACACAACAGCTGAATAAAACTTTTGATGACAAAATAGGGATACAAAACTTGAATTGATAAATGGAATATAAGTAAAGGAAAACAATCAAGGCCAGTTAAATGCATACCTAACAACCATATACTTCACACTAGTTAAAACAGAACATTTCACAAATGACAAATATGGAATAGAATATAGAAATAAGTTGAGACAACTGCAATTATATAAATATATATATAGAGAGAGAGAAAGAGACCTTTTCTGAACTATGAGAGTCACTAAGGAAGGACAAGTGACTAGCATAACAACCAAATAATAATTGCACCACACTTAATTCATAGTAACTGCTCTTTAAAAGTTCTATGCATTTGCCTTTATATAATATGCAATGTCCTAATGGGAATTTATATTTGGAAAGACAACCAAAGAAAAAAAGTTACTTTTTGTAAACAAAAGTAGACCCTACAAGCAAACAAAATTAACAGAAAACAGATGAAATATTGAATACACCATAACAGATGGAAATACACATCACAAGCTAAAATGACATGGTGAAAACTTATAAGAAATCAAGCTATAGAATCATGCCTTGTGTAGTCATGATAGCAACAAAAATGATTATGCCAACAGGTTGCACCTTAAAAAAATGCCAAGCTTTATGCATTTTAATTTCTCATTAAGACCAGGCTAAAAGCATTGAAGCAATCAATACAAAATATTATATTACCACTGTGTCATAAAGCAATCAGTTGAATATTTATATTAGATGAAATTAGCGCATAAATGATCAACTCTTAATAATGGACCCATTCTAAAGATACTTTCATCTTTTACCAAAACATTGATAAGTGCTTATAGTAACTCTTAAAAAAACCATATTAATTATCAAAAGCATCAAACAAAGAAGCCTAAATATGATTTTGATTAAGAGCTTATCCAATTTTAGTTTAAGGATCAGATTGTTTAGTTCTACCTCTTTTTATGAATTCCTACTTTGTAGGACTCAGCTAAGCGGCTGAAGCTATATATAAACTCTTGTAATTCTTTTGTTTCTTAGTGAAGTGGATTTAACAATGTTTTAGTGTTTCCTTCCTTAACCAGCTTTACTCGTTATGTAATCTTCCTTTCATCTTATTGTTTGTTTTATCATTTTATTCTTCTTTTGACGATATGATTTTGACAACTTGTAAGTTTCAAATTAACTTCATAACTATTACTAATTTTTTAAAGAAAACATACTAATCTATATACTAAAATTTATCAAAGTGCACCAGACACTATATAAGACTAAAAATATTCCTGTCCAGTCATTTCTAATGAAATCCAGTCCAAAAGTTTATTTAAATAACTAACTTCTTCGTGTGACTGGAGAATACATACCACAAGCATAAAGCAATCAACTAATGGCATACAAAACAATTAGCTAAATATAGTAAGTTGTCCCCCGAAACCTATGCACACAAAGGAGCCAAAGACAACATATTATCAGGCAATATAAAATGCTCCGAACTTACTTGCATTTTGGGTGTTGATCGCAGCCAATAAAGTAGCCGGCACCGAATCGACTGACTTTAAAAACCAATGTGCCCTCAAAACAGCTAAGAAGCAAAACCATGAAATAGACTAATTAAAATTTTAAAATAAATAAATAAGCATTTAATTAGGCAGCATAGACATTCCCCATTAAAGAGGAATAATAGAAATCATGCCCCCCTAAAAAATGATTAGCGCCAACCTTGAAAAGGAAAAAATTTAAAACCATCTAAGAACCATTATGCAAAGAAGGAAAAATAAATGTAGAGAACTTTTGAAATGCAATTAAGAAATGTAAAATAGAGAGGACAAGAATATTTCTACACAATACATTTTGCATAAAACTTTGCTATTACTTAATGTTGAAATTATCATTGATTCTAGGTGATATTTCAGCCGTATTTTACAGCCGTATTGAACACGAACATGTAAACATATGCGAACACAGACATCATATTGCCCTAGTAGTTTTTTTAGAAACAAAGGACCACAACTTGTATTATTACTGACATGAATATTACAAACAGAAGAAGGTGTACAAAGATATTGCCCTAATAGTTAAGTGAAAAAATTTGAACCAATTCATCATAAAGTGTTTCCTTTAGTCCAATTCATCTCAAACATAAGTTTTTACAATTATTTTGATAATAGAAACTGAGCTAACATCAAAGAATTAAAACACACAAAAATAGATACATTAATTAAAAGTGAGAGAAAAGAAACCTGAGAAGCAGTTGGTGCAACAGGCCTAGGGAAAAATACATTTCCTTTGCTTTCTTCCCCTCCATGCTGCAGAGAATGCATCTCAGATTCAGACTTGCTTGTGTTTGCCATCCAATCTGCTGAAAGGGTCCGCATATCAGAAAGAATCCTGAAAATTAGCAATCAAATCAACATATAAGTTTTTTGGAACATCCTACTCGTAATACAACTAATATACATAATAGGATATTAAATGAATTAGCCTTGAAATTCAAGAAAGGAAATATTTTCATTTGGAAATTTGTTGTGTCTTACTAGTGTAATGATTCTAGGCATAGTGTATATCAGGGTAGCATCAACTTTTTAGATGGAATGTCCAATTGAGTCAATCAGAGTAAATAACAAATATGTTAACCATTTAAATAACTAAAAACAAAGTAAAATCCCACCTAGAGAGATTTTTCTTCTTTTGAAAGGTAGTCCTCAACATAGTAGCCAATGTATTCTGGACAAAATCCTAGACCTCTGCATGAAAGAGCTTTTGCACGTAAATATTTGTCATACACCTGCACAAACAAACCATACAGTAGAAGATAAAGTGGAACTCAGTGTAATATGGTTTTCCTTCTATCAACCAGAAACTAAGAATGTAGAGAACAAAACTTTAACAATGAATACCACTAGCATGTCAACACTATAATGTTCAATGACAATTGCAAAAAAAAAAAATGGAGCCTTCTGCCCACAAATAATGGAAACTATTTATGCAAGCCACCAAATAATAGCTCATTAACTCTAGCACAATCCATGATAATCTTTTAAAGGAAAAAAATCAGAGAGCACAGGGAAAAAAAATCATGAGCATAAAAATTCATTTTCATTTCTACATAACAAAATCATGTAAATACTCGTTGTAAATCATGATTTTTTCTTAAGAAAATTGATGATTAGCACAGAATAGGCATCATCTTTAAACAAATAAAAAAATAACATGGACAACATAAATGAAAATCAAACCCATAAATTAATCTTTAAGGAATTACCCCATGCATTTAGCTTTCAAATCTTTCTAGAGCATATCGTAATATATTGATTGTTGAGTATTGCCAATTAATATTTCAAATGAATTTACCTACTGTTCAGCTCACACAAGAAAATGGAGTGTTGTGTCGGAGTATAGACTTAACTTTGCTCACTTTCTAATAGATTAAGCTTCTGAGACAACTACTAATCACTATGCATATTGCCCACCTTTAGCTAAAGAAATAAATAAGATGCCCAGAGATTGCAAACAGACAAAAATGCAAGTACGATTCAGTCATTTGGTAAGCAATTTAAACTTTGACTTGAACCATCAAATTCCTCGCAAAGTTTTGACATAAAATTCTCATTCATTTGGCCTCTTTACCTCACTCATTTGTTCAATAAAGCAAATGACTCAAAATTAACATTGTTATGCACATGTGCAAATACTAATGTGAACTCAAAAGCATAATTGACTATTTATGCTTATTTCAGATTTCCTTAAATAACACCCCTTAAAAAATAAAATAAAATTAAAATTAAAAAACATCAAAATACACTCAATATAGGATTCTAAAGAGCTGCCAAAATGGGAACCAAAATATAACACAAACAAACCTGAGTGGATGAAACAATAGTAAGCAAGCATGGGAACAAAACATGTACTAATGTGGGCATCACTTTATCGTCCAAGTCATCAGAGAGAAGAGCCAAGCACCTAAAAGCTCCATGAACTACAACATTTAAAAGCAAATCATGCATCTTTCAGATGTAAAAGCCATAAAACTCTTAAATATGAAACAAATAACAAACAATAACTTGCAACACTTGAGCAAGTTAAAATCCCTAATAGCCTAGATTAAAAATTGTCATAATATAGTACACACTTAGAGGTTATTGTTGTCAATCTAACATAAGAGGTAATAATAGAAAAACAACAAACAAGACAGCTCAGCACCAGCTGCTGCTGGACAAGCCTAATAGATGATGTGTATGTTAAAAACAGAAATTAAAATCACAGCATATGACATGTGATGCATTTTTGAGCTTCCTGATTCAAGCCAAAACTTATATTGACGCAATAATTGAGGCCATCAAATACTTTGACTTGGCCAAATCATGTAACTAAGGAACCTTATCAATTTCTTTCAAAATGATTTTAAGGAGAATGTGACAACAACCTCATAGTAAAACTTGAAATCCTGAGAGATTAATATATGTTCGCAAAGAAAATATTTAAAATTGAAAAAGCATTCACATAGACCAAGTAGTAGAAAATTATTGTATTTAAAACCACACAAACAAAGGCCAGTAAGTACAATGACGAAATACTTACCTCCATTCCTTGCATTTTTCTGAGAAACAGGAAAATGTATTTTCTAAGGGAAAAAAAATAGACAGTAGCAAAAAGAGTAGAATCCAGTGACTTTATGAATCAGATAGTGCAAGATATAAGACAAACCTATATATGTCATCTACAAGCTGTGCCACCTGTTCCTTCCCCACAGCATTCTTCTTTGCCCACAATTTAGAAACTGTAAAAGAGAACATAAATTTAGCTAGAATTAATTTCACACAAAATAAGAGAATTTAGACCACAACCAGGACATGGTAAGAGCAAGAAACCTCAAAGCAGAATGCTCAATTACAGTACTAATAAGCACAAGTTTGAGCAACCCAACCAAATTCTATACCAGGCTACAATGCCAGAAGACTAAATTTGAAATGGAAACTAACCTATAGAAAACATAATAATAACTTTTTTAGAAAAACAAAGATGTGTGATGTAGACAGTCGCTGTTTTAGTGTTTAAGACTGACTATTTAATAGATATCTACCTAGACAAACATCAACTACATAGCCAAGGTCCAAATATATAAATTTCACTGGAAAGAAAAGTAAATAACACAAGACTGACAAATGCAAATGAAAGGAATTTAGATATTTTCAGGTAGGAAAGCAAAAAAACACACCATCTATACCTTGATCATCAGATAAAACAACCAATATCCGGTCAACAAGGTCCTGCATTAATAACAACAAATGTAAAGTCATAAAACACCAATCCAAAAACATTAACAAGATGCTCAAAATGAATCATTAAAACAAACACCCTTCTAGTAAAAGCATACATAGAAAATATTTAGACTAAAATTCATTAGTCTTGTGCAAGTAAGATGTCATCACAGAAAATTATTCTCAGATGGGCAACTATTACAAGAACTTGATGTTATTGTATCTTTATTACAGATAATCATCAAGTTAAGTGATCAAATCCCTGCCCCTACTGTCAAACTGTTTGCCTTTCTCCCATAATTGCGGGAGAGGCAGATAGATAAGAAAAAATTAAGATTTATTGAGAAGAATACACACCAATACAAAAATCAATTGTGTATGAATTCTGTATTAACTGAATAACCAAAAAAAAAATTACTAGTACAACCTTTTCTCTTACTAGTGGGTTACACAACATGAGGTAACCCTCTCCCTTGCCCATGATCCCTTCCCATAAGAAAGGAAAAATTTGACCTGATGTTCTGCGACATGACACCAAATGACTAACAACTACCAATTAAACTAGCTAGCACCTTCTCAGTAAAACCTTTACAAAGCCAACATCACAAAGAAGTTATTGGATTATGCATACCAAAAAACAAAAAGTGCTACTCCTAATCAACAAAAAAAGGAGCAGCATGTAATTTTTAAACGTTGAAGCCAAAGTGTGATAAATTGCCAAATCCACATGCAGGCAACACCCAGCACAAACAATTTCTTTAGCATCTCACCTGCTTCTTCCCCTGCTTTGAAAGACCTAAGTGAGTGAGAACATCCTTAAGCTCTTTTATTCTAAAATATGCCAACTTTTCCTGCAACAAAAATAAACACATCAATAAACCTTGAATGCAACATCAACAATTCAACGTACAAACACTTTCAAATAATTTCATCACAAAATAATTTCAACACCCAAATGATTGAAATAGAGAAGTACCTGAGAGCCAGCAAGCTCCTCAAACTGCTTGACCCAATCATCCATCATAGCTTTATTACCCAAGTCCGGAACAGGTGGCCTGGCAAATAATATTGAGCATAACATTTTCTTACTCAATATACAATACTCAGATTCAAGAAATCCACAGATAATAACAAGATTCAAAAAGAAGATATACCTAGATTCAAGAAGAAACATTTGATGTGGTAAACAACATATGAAAATTAAACACTGTAAAAAAATTAATACCCTCATACGAAGACTGCGTCCACCACGAATGGCAAGGTCAGCCACCAAAAGAGCACATATATATTACTCGGAGATCGTGAGCTCAAGCACCGCCGCACCCACGCCGTAGACCCACCGCCGCAAGCACCGTCGCACCCACGAGCGAGCCACGCCGTAGACCCATGAGTCAAGCCTCCCTGTCACACGACCCAAGCCGCGGACCCCATCACCTTGTTGCACACCTGCAACAAACAAAGAGAAAGAAAGAAAGATTGAACGAGAGAGTTCTGAGAGAGAAAGATAGAGCATGAGAGAGAAACAGAGGAGGCGTAGGGTTATTAGTGATTTTTTGCTTTTGTCTTTCATTTGGCGCCTAAGTATAATTTACCGCCTAAAATTTTTAGTCGGGTCAAACAATAGCTTTTTTTAAAATATGCTATATTTTAATGTAATATATGGGCATAATTGTTGTAGTGAAACGTGCATATATCAGACATGACGTGTCTGATCCATCCCTGAATTCTCGGACACGCAGTATAACATGCGTGTTCAGGCACCCACGACTGGGTTGGGCCGTGTGGCCCATTATCCCCCTTACCTATTGATTAGACCACACTTCAGTGTCAGGTTTTAGGAATTAATCATGAATGTCACAGAAGTGACATGATGGGTAAGAAGGTCACGGGATGACCCCCCCTTTGCCAACCCCCAGGTGCCCTCTCCCTATAAATATGGAGACCCTGGGAGTTGCAAAGGGTTGGATTCTATTTTGTAAAGAAATACCCTGTAAAGAATATCAGAAAAATAGCAATAATATTGGCTGGTGGACTAAAAGGATTTTAACCTTTGAACCACCTAAAAAAGAATTCATGTCACCATTTTACTTTGAGATCATTCATCTATTACGGTTCATTATTTAGCATTAATCCCACTCTCTATTCTATTAATTATCTATTTCCGAAGAACTGCATCAAAAGTTTGGTGCTTTCATTGAGAGCTTGTTAGATTAGTGCTATCGCAGATACCCAACCATGGTAATCACTCGCTCAAGAGATGGTAACGAGGCGGACCAACGTGATGGGCAGGAGGCCCATCATGCCGCCATTTCCGATGATCAGAACCCTGAGGTTCAACAACGGCCGGGAAAGCAGGCAATAGGCCAAGATGACACTGGAAGTTCGGCTCCCCGGCCACCCAACATGAACCCAGATTTTTACACGGCAGTGGAAATGGAGAATGCACAGCTGAGGAATCAACTGGCGAAAGCTAACCAGTAGATCCAAGAGGTTTTGGCCCGACTACCCCCTCTTACAACCGACACTAATGTCGGAAAGAGGCAAGGCGAGACTCATAAGTCCCGCCGAGGTAATCGGTCCAGGCCCAGCCGGTCGGTCAGACCCCCGACATCGAACTCTATTCCCACATCGCACCATCGGGAGACCACTTTTGAAGAACTACCTAGGGCCGAGCAACAGTACAGCCGATCGGTCCGGACCTCAACTCCCAGCTCACTTCCGCCCTCGAACGCACCCAGGAGGGCTCGAGGGAGTTCGCGAAGGAGATCCGGGGAGGGCTCACAGCGATAGCACGCCCCGGCCAGCCGTCCTGCGCCCGGCTTAGACTGCCGAGCACAGGACCCAGAGGTTGGTAGAGCCGAGCGGGCCTGAACTAACTTGATCCGCCCTGAAAGGACGAGGATCGTATCCCCGGTCAAACATCCTCCTTCACCGATAAGATACCCGTCTCCTCCCCTGCCAGTCCGAGACATTTCGGCTCACGGGAGCAGCAAGAGGAATCCTCCTTCTATCGGACCTTCCCATCGTAGCCGGGCGCTTAGAGAAGTCCCGGATCCTCGCCCTCAGCGGCGGGCCCTGAGCTTCTCAAATGGAAGCTATTGGACCGGAAGCCACCGAAGTAATTTATCCGGCGGAGACTTGTGCCAGCGCTTGAGCTCGGTGCAAAGTCCTCAGGTCGCCCCTAGGGACGACCTCCGAGATCGCGTAAACTCTCGAAGGGGAGACCTAGTGGGAAACGGTAGCCATGCTCGCCAAAGGGAAGACCTGTCCGAAGTATGCGACAGCGGGAACGTCCCATATAACCTATCTCGGGATAGGAGGGACAATAACCCGCCAAACGCATACAATGGATCCGGAGCTGTTGAACAGCCCCGGAACAACCAAGGAAATCAGGAAAAAACCCTTGAGCGTCTGGCTCAGATGGAGGAGCTGATGAGGAAGCTCCTATCAGAAAAAGAAAAAGATGAGTATGATTCAGGGGACGAACTTGAGCTCTTCGCCCCCAACATAGCAGCAACAACATATCCACCTGGTTTCCGTATGCCACACTTGTCCAAATTCAACGGAGACGGGGATCCGTCGGATCATCTGGGTATGTTCAATACCTTGATGATGGCCCACAACATTGGCCCCGAGCTGAGGTGTTTAATATTTCCCTCCACCTTGACTGGGCCGGGGCAGACAATGGTTCAAACAGAGTAAGAAGCAATCAATCAGCTCGTGGAAAACTTTCTCTACTGACTTCAAGAGAGCATTCCGAGCTTCCCAAGCTGACCGCGTCAAGGCTAATACCCTGGCAGACGTAAGGCAGCAACCCGACGAGCCTCAGAAGGCTTACTTGAGCAGATTCGCGAACGTTGCTGCTCGAGCCAGAGACGCAGATGACAGCTCCAAGCTCATGGCTTTGAGAACTGGGATCCTCGTCAGAGGGGGACTTTGGAAGGAGATACAAAGGAAGGGAGTCAGCACCGTAAATGAATTCCTAAATAGGGCCCAGGGATGGATCAACCTGGAGGAGGCGCAAGCCTCAGCCGCAGGAACCAGCCAGGCCCCAGAACAGCCCGCTGGAGTTGGAACGGAGGTCGTGACAGCGACCCAAACCGTTACACAGAATAACCAGTTTAGTGGAGGTAAGAGAAAGGGGAGCAGTGAGGGCAACCAGCAAGGCCCAAAGAAGAACAAGTCCGTAGAAAAATTTAAGCCGGTATACGCGAATTATACCGAGCTCACCCACTCTAGGGAGAACATCTTCCTAGCAAATTCTGCTTGCCTCCCCTGGAAGAAGCCGGAACCGTTAAAGCACCAGAAGGGTAAGCGAGACCCTTCAAAGTTTTGTCGGTTCCACAAAGACATTGGCCACAATACCGATGATTGTAGACACCTGAAGGATGAGATCGAAACTCTCATCAGAGCCGGACCCTTGGCTCAGTATGCGCGGAATAGAGTTCCCGCAGGCCATCCACACTACAACAATTCTTCTTATATATTACATTAAAATATTACGTATTTTTATAAATGTTATTAATAAATCCTCATAAAAATAACAACCCAGCAATTTTACAAAAATAAAAATTAAAGAGGCAGCAAATGAAAGTGATCCCCGCCTTTTCTCCTTCTAAACGAAAGATGATCTAAGTTGCTTCTCATTTTTCAATATACGCATAGCACACTTTCCCTTTCTCTCCCTCTCTCACGTCTCTGCCCAAGCCAGTTGACCACTTTCTGCCTGTTAGGGAGCCGCACGCGCCACACCACAAGGAAGCACGGCCACAAAAACCCTTTCTCCATATCTTCACCTATGAACGCACCATCCTCCACCGCTGGTTGCTTGTCGAAGTCGTGCGCCTCTATGATATACGAGGAGTTTTCTGGCCACCTCCGTCCTCCATTTATGGAGCCAGTTGCACGGTTGGATTCAACTCTTCTTTAAGTTCAAAACCCTCTCAAGGATCGAACCCTTAGATTATCGGAGTTGCCCTTGGTTCTTTGATGGTGTTGGGTTCTTGCGAGGCAGCGGGAGATAAGGTGTCTCTCTTTATTCTATCAATTGTTTGATTTTATATATTTTCTCTTGTGTTTTTCCATGAATAACCCTAAAATTCCTCACTCACTCACTCCCTTTAGTCTCTATCTCTATCTCTCCCTCTCATGTATCTCTCTCTCCCCATCTCACTGATACCTCTTGTCTCTCTCTCTCTATATGTTACAGTTCTCTAGTGGTTACGAAAACAGGAAGTGGGAAATGTTGGCGAAGCTTTTAGGGAAGATGGGCTCGACTTCGATTTGGACGGGGCTGTTTGTAGGTAATATGTTTTATTCATTTTTTTTGTAGATCAGTTCACTTAATATTATTGCCTTTCTCTTGATATTGACATTTTCATTTATTAATGCAACAATTGAATCATATTTGTTAATGATTGCCTTTGTAACAAATTGATATGCTTTCTCCTATTTTTACCGATTCTGAGGTTGGTGTAATGTGTGAGAATAATGTACAAATTAGGGTAAGGGAAGCATTTTTATTGATATTGTTTGTAATTTGCCAATTGGTTTATGATCCCTTTCAATTTGCGACATCAGTTTATTGGAATGATTTATGGATTTAAAAGGAATGATTTCTTTTCTTATTATTTTTAAAATAGATTTTGGGAGATGAAAAGAGTGGAAATGGATTAAGCAAACAATGATATTCTCGTCAATGCAGTTTAGAAGAGTCTTGGCAGCATTCTAACAAGTGGGTTTTATTTAAACATGCATGTTAGATTTAAAAATGTTCATAAATCATTTGCACAGATTGATGTGGTAAATAACTTAAATGTATCGAAAACTATATTTTATGCTATAAGAGAATTTGAAAACTAATATTGGTGGGGCTTTAGTATGATTTATGCTTACTTAGTTGTGGCAGAGGAGTTGGTTCGTAGTAATTTGTTGGAGGATGCCAATAGGGTCCTCTTATGGGGTGCCAAAGGTACGTGGGCTTTAGTATGATTGGAATATGCTTGATGTACCCCCCCACCTGGCTCGCACAAGGTAATTTTCTGCTTTTCTATTGTAGTGTGATTTTTTTAGCACTGGTCTTTTGTTGTTTATCCTTTTCTCATTTTCCAAACATGCATGGTTCACTTGGGTAAAAACTTGTGATCTAGCACTAGTATTTGATATTTGAAACTAAGTTGTAATTGTATGGCAACTTGAGTGCATATGTGGGTTGTTTAGTACAACTTGTAGTGGGTTTTACTCTACTTGTGACATTGTATCTTTTAACCTAACTCCTTTTTGCATTTAAACAAGAAAAATGGAAGTACCATTTTTTTAAGAAGCTTTTACTTGAATGTGTAACTAAATTTGTAAATTTTAATTTTTTTTTACTTCTCTTGTTATTGTAGGAAGAAATGCAATGAATGGCATGTAAAAAGTTGTTAGAATTTGAAAAGTAAGAATCTATACTATATTTGTGGTAAAACTTCATTAATGGTTTTTAATTATCCTCGCTATTGCTCAGTAATAGAGAGGAAATTTTAGTCGCTATTTCATAGAATATTAGGTTGATATGCATACATATATATGGTACGTCATTAAACCATCTTTTTTCTACTTCCTTGGTTATGTTAGGCTGTCATTTGGTGAGTGACTTTATGCAAAGAGTAGCAGCAAGTCTTTTCAATTGAGTAACATTTATGGATTTAATTCATAATTAAATATTTTGATACCAAGACCAAGTCTAACACCAGAAGAAAGAAAACCCCAATATTATACATTTACCAAAACATATAACAAATTAATAATAGAATAAATCAAGTGATAATTATTTTTTGTTTTATCAAAAAGAAAGAAAGGGGGCCTAGTTCCATTACCCAAGTGTGTAAACTTTGTTGAGACCCACGATTTAGTTTCTACGCCATTAATTTTTTAATGCTTTCCACTACGAATTGTGATAAGGTATTTCTTTTGTTTCCAAATGATCAAGTAGTTGAGTCTTTGGAGCCCTTGAATTTGACTGATTTACTTGTGGCTTTTCTTGTTGCCGCTATACATGTTTAATGGAATAGTTAAATCCTTTTGTAAGGTATTTCGTTGATCAGTCTGATTACAATGTGATTGATTCCTACATTACTTTGTTTTTTTTCACTATTAATGGCAATTATGAGGAATTGTATAGCATAGAGATACTCTTTAAATCTCCATAGAGTTATCTGTGTTTTTTTCTCTTTTGTATTTTAATATTAATATTTTACATTGTTTTTGTTTTTAAATGTTATAAGAGAACTTGCTCCTACAAGTCATTTTTTATTATTTTTGTTGTTAACAATACATAAACAAGGAATAGTTTACCAGGTATCAGTTTATAGGAATTGGCTATTAGATACATAGTGGATTTGTAAACATAAATGAGATGAAAACTTCTAAAACCAATTTCAAGTTTTTGATTCAATCGTTGTTGTGTCTCTAGTTAGTTTTTTGGTTTTTATATTTTATTAAGTTTTTTTATTTATATTTCTATTTGATAGTTTTATTTATGTATAATTTATGCGTTTATATTTATATGGATATTATAGACTTGTGAAAATGGTAAAGCAATGTATTTTATTGATGAATATTTGAAGAGCCTCTAATGTTAGACATAGAGCCCGATTTGATGTTATAGTGCTTGTAGTCTCTTCTAGTTTTGTATAAGTTAAGCATTGTCAAATAATTCTTTTAACATTAGAATAATCAAAAGCCCTTAAATAATATTTTTCTACAGTTATCTTACTGGTTTAAGCAAAAATTAGTCACCATGTGCATAACAACACATTAGAAACACTATATAATTAGCAATCAACTAAAAAAAACTGTTACTTAAATTTTAAAAATAGAATAAGAAAACTATGTATAGTTCTTAGTATGAACTAAGTTACTCAAAAGTATGTTTGAAATAAGTGAGCTACTCTTTGATGTTTAATCTCTATGGTTGAATCCCTAATAACCCTTCACGCCTCCTCTGTTTCTCTCTCACACTCAGTAACTCTCTCTCACTCTATCTTTCTAATCCAAATTCTACAACCTAAAATCAGATACAATTTGGGGTTTGTAGATTGAAGTTGTTTCCGTGTCTTTGTGAAAGTCAGATATGATTTGGGGTTTGGGATTTGAATATAAAGGTCGCTCATGGGTATTTCATTATGCTTATTTAAATCTCTGATTTACACTCCCTTGAATTCATTCTCAATGTAAAGTGGCTAGAAAATTTGTATAAGAAGATATATTGTCATCTGATTATGTTTATTTTTGTAGGCATGCCCATGTTAACATTATTAATTTATTCGTTAAAAAAATTAGTGACAAAATATTTTTTTTATAATAAGTAGTCAAAATATTTATCACAATGCTTAATAGGTAATGCTTCACTAAAGCTTTAAAATTTTTATAATCAGGAAATGAAAAAAGAAAAATTCCCTAACAGATATGCCTTTTTTATTTTTATCTTTTTCTAAACCAATGCATGATTGATGGAATTTCTTATACAATAATATTTTTAAATTGCCTAACATTTTTTTTATTTATTAATGTGGCTCGCTTCTCTTGGCGTTTTATATATTCTTTTTCCATTTTCTTTTCTTAACTGGTGGCAAGCATGCTTGGTTCTCTTTTAACTCTTTTATTATTTTCTTTTACTAACAAATCTTTAGTTTATTTGTTTAAGGTTCTGACACTAGGCTGTGAGTGAGTGAGTGCAATTCTGGTTTAGGAAGCATGACGAACTGTACTCTTTGATACGATGTTATTAGTACTTAAAAAAACAAGATATGCCCAATTGAAAAAAACTTATTTTTGGATAAATTGAGTTGGAAGTTTGGTTGTATTGAAGTTTTCAAATCATTTCTACCAGCTCCTTACTTACTACTACTACATTACAAAGAGGCTGGTTTTGCCATTTGGGTATCTCTGGTTTCTCTCAACTTTCATGTATTAAATGGAAACTATCAATAGAAAGTATGTTGTTGCTTTCTTCTTCATTGCCTTTTCATGCTTGTTGGATTACACAAATGGTGTGCTTTCTTCCAAAGGGGTTAACTATGAAGGTACGTAGAGTTTTCTGAGCTTTTTTTTTATGTCTACTTTGTATATGAAGAAATTTACAGATGAAGTGATCTATCTTTTCCTCTACAAACAAAATTTGCAGTTCAAGCTTTGATGGACATTAAGAACTTGTTTAAGGATCCCCACGGTATACTTGATAATTGGGATGATACTGCTGTTGATCCATGCAGCTGGAATATGGTCACTTGCTCTCCTGATGGTTTGGTCATTAGTCTGTAAGTAAATTTATGGCGAAAAACACCAAATTTTAGCTTATATTGGCAAAATTTGAGCTTATATGTCACACACAAATTTGAGACTTGAAACTTTAAGATTTTTTCTAAGTAGTTGGGAATGGTTTTTGGTGCTACAGAGGAACTCCAAGCCATAACTTATCAGGCAGCCTTTCTGCAAGCATAGGCAACTTAACAAATCTCCAGAGAGTTTAAGTGGAAAAACCTGTGCTGTCATTCTCATTTTATTTGTCTTCATAATTTGTTTGCTGTTGACCCTTTATTTATTTGTTTGTTATTATTATTTCTCTGTCTGCAGACTATTATAGAGCAATAATATAACAAGTCATATCCCCTCTGAGATTGGGAGGCTCCAAAAGCTTGACACACTTGATCTTTCCAATAACAACTTCAATAGTCAAATTCCTAACACTTTATCACACTTAAAGAGTCTTCAATACATGTATGTAAACTCTGTTGATTAATTTTGAGTTAAATATTTTCATGTTAAGCTTGATGGTAATTACATGATTTGGAACTGGATCAGGCGACTGGACAATAACACTTTGAGTGGAGCAATTCCTGCATCTTTGGCCAACATGACACAGCTTGCCTTCCTGTAATTCTTTTCAACTTTTAGAATTTTAATACTACTTCTGATCAAGGCTCCATCACAAGTTGAATAGTTTATAAAAAGGTTTTATGGGATTTTTTTTTAATGGTCTAGGGACCTGTCATACAATAATCTAAGTGGTCCAATACCAAGGTTGCCAGCCAAGACCTTCAAGTCATTTTCTATATTGTAATTGTTGTTGTTGTTATTAAGATAGATTATTTGAGAGATTATCATTAAATAACATGTTACAACTACTCTAATTTGCTTCTTTATGCCACTTTGGAAGATGCTCAAACTGCTAGGAGACCCAAAAACCATAAAATTGCTTTAGCCTTTGCTTCAAGCCTGGGCTGCATTTGTCTACTAATTCTTGGGTTTGGTTTCCTTCGTTGGTGGAGGTACAGACACAACCAGCAAATTTTCTTTGACGTCAACGGTTAGTAAACCTAACTCATTTTTTAAGCAATATCATTAAAAAAGAAACAAAAGAAGAAGAGATTAATATTTGTAGGCTTTAAAAAATTTCAGAGCAACATCATGAGGAGGTTTGTCTTGGAAACCTAAGGAGATTTCAATTTAGAGAGCTTCAGATGGCAACAAACAACTTCAGCAGCAAGTACTTGGTTGGAAAAGGTGGTTTTGGAAATGTCTACAAAGGCTGTCTCAAAGATGGTACAGTAGTAGCAGTTAAAAGGCTTGAAGATGGTAATGCCATTAGTGGTGAGATTCAATTCCAAACTAAAGTTGAGATGATTAGCCTGGTAGTTCATTGGAACCTTCTTTGGCTGTACGGGTTTTGTATGACGGCCTCTGAGAGGCTCTTAGTTTACCTCTATATGTCAAACAGCAGTGTTGCCTCCCACCTCAAAGGTAAGCTGGCCTGTGATGTTTTATTTTCTTTTATCAAATTTATCTTATGATATTTTTCCAAAGCACTACTATCAAGAAATATAGGTTTTCATCACTAGTATCTTATTGGAAATTGATATTTCTACTTTGGTATCTAAGTTCATAATTTCTAATCATTCTATCATTTTTATCAAGTAGACATCTCCATTGAAATGCCATTGATTGCCAAGCCACTGCATATTGGAAACTTTAAGTCTTGGAATCTTTTCATATTTTCTATGAAATTAGGCACTCATGATAATTATCATGCAATCAAGGGAAACCATCCATGATGATTGTTGATTCATTTTTTTAGTAGTTCTATTTGTTCTATTTTACAGTTCACTATCGGATATGAGTTTGAGTATTAATCATTTAATTTCTTATGTAGTTGGGCAAGTCGATGTCACAATGGAAACAAGAGCATAATGAATCAACTTTTTTTTATGTACTTTTTTAGTTTACTATTAACTTTAAGTTGAAGCATTAATTATTTAAATTTTTTTGTAGCTAAGCATATGGACTCACAAAAAAGACAAGTGTACAAAGGATGATGAATTGAAGGATGGAGCAAGTTTCATGCATGATTTACTTTTGTGCATCTTGTAATATTTCTGTTTTTCATTTTTGAAGTAAAAAATGCTCAAGATTATAAAACCTTATTATGTCATGCTTTGAAACTTAAGTTAGAACTAAGATCTCATGAAGTAGACACATTCATGGTTTGAATTAGTTATTGTTTAATGTAATACTTATGGTTTATTAATCTATTGAGAATTACATTTTATGATTAATTTTGATTTTTTTTTTATCAAAATAAAATAATGAAAATCTTTTAATTAAAAAAAACCTTATAAGTATACTTATCAAAATAAAATTTAAAATATATTATCCACACTAAAGTAACAATATTTTATTATTAGACTTTTAATATGTTATGATTAAGAAACATATTATAAGCGTAACAGATCATTATGATTTATAAAATATAACAAACTAAAAATGCTATCAAAATAATCAAATGTAACAGTGGAAAAGTGTTATGCAAAATGTATAAGATTAAACGTCAAATTTATAACCAAATACTCTAACTAAATGTTATTATTTGAATATTATAGCAACTAAAAATGTGTTATTGAATAGTTTAAGATAACATCAAACATAACATTCGAATACTGTTATAGAAAAGACAGGACTTTTAATAATAGGGGCTATGTTAGCGTTTTCAGAAGCGTTATCAATACTCCCAGTTAGCAGTTTTTAAGTGTTATGAATACTGTTTTTTCTTGTAGTGCCAGCGCCGGAAGTCCTGGTCAGTCAGCCTGGATCTCGGGTAGATCAGGACGTCCCTCCTCCCGTGATAGGAGGAGAGATCTCCATGATCTTTGGAGGTCCCCATCTGGTTGGCACGAGCAGAGGTGCCCAAAAGAGATACGTCAACGAACTCAAGGCTCATAATGGAGTAGAGTTCGTCCCTGAGCAGCATCTACCAAAGCAGCGGCGATTGAAGAGGCAACCAATCACATTTATTGAAGAAGATGCTAGCCACGTCCAGTTCCCTCATAACGACCCACTGGTCGTAGCCGTGCAGCTTGCTAATCAGAGGGTTAGGAGAGTGCTGGTCAAAAATGGAAGCTCGGTAAACCTACTGTTCTGGTCAACGCTGGAAAAGATGGGTTTGTCTGTCAGCGAACTAAAAGCCACCTCCATGATGCTTTACGGATTCTTAGGAGAAGGATTGATGACAATAGGAACGATCGAGCTGGTGATCACCTTGGGAGAAGGACCTCGAACAGTCTCGAAACTCCTCGAGTTTGTGGTCATCAATTGTCCCGCCGTGTACAATGCCATTTTGGGTCGACCTACACTAATAGTGTTTGAAGCTGTTACCTCCATCCCCCACCTCGCGCTGAAATTCCCCTCTTCCACGGGGATATGCATGGTCCGTGGCGATCAACTTGCTGCCAGGGAATGCTACAACATTTCTATGAAGGGAAAATTAAAACCCGGGCAGTTAACGATGATCGTCCAAGGTGGAAATGAGGAATCTCAGGAACCTTTGCCTAATCCTGAGATTGAAAAGCCTCAGAATGACAAAGGGGAAAATATCATCTTAAGTGATGATATTGACCCCAGAATAGGCGAGGATAAATCCGAGCTCCAAGCTATCGAAGAGCTCAAGGAGGTAAATATCGATCCATAGAATCCCTCGCGGATTGTAAAGCTCTAGAAAAATCTATGTGGCAAGAGGAAGGCGGAGCTGATTAAGTTCCTGCAGGAGAACCTGGACGTGTTCGCATGGTCTCATGAGGACATGGTGGGGATTAGTCCGAGCGTCATCATGCACACCCTCCATTTGGATAAAAGCGTGCCTGCGAAATCCCAGAAACATAGGCGCCTAGGAACAACCCGAGCTAAAGCCCTAGAAGAGGAAGTAGCCCGGCTCAAAAAGTGCTACTTTATCCGTGAGGCTAAGTTCCCAATCTGGGTCGCCAATCCGGTGCTGGTCCCGAAGCCCAACGGGAAATGGCGGACCTGCATCGACTTCTCCGACCTGAACAAAGCTTGCCCCAAAGACTGTTTCCCCTTTCCGAGGATCGACCAATTGGTAGACGCCACGGTGGGGCATGAGCTCATGTCTTTTATGGATGCATACTCAGGCTATAATCAGATCACCATGAATCTAGTGGACCAGGAGCACACTAGCTTCATGACCCCAACTAACGTTTATTGTTACAAGGTCATGCCATTCGGGTTGAAGAACGCCGGAGCTCTATTGACCATGTGAGTATTTTCTTCTACTATGCTCGGCTTGGAGAGGTATTTGATAGGGATGGACTCAAGCGTGTCTTCGTCTCGAGTAGAGGCGAGTTTTAGGAGAGCATCGCCGTTTGTGTTTTGCTCCCTTGGGATCTGTTCTATGGTGTATTTTTTCAACTGATCCAAATACCCCTTCACTTTAGCGAGATATGAAACCATTTTTGGGCCTCTAGCTTGATATTCACCCATCACCTGAAACACTACCAGCTGTGAGTCACTAAAGACATGCAAATGGGTTACCTTTAACTCCTTAGCTAGACGCAGGCCAGCCAACAGTGCCTCGTATTCTGCTTCATTGGTGGAAGCTTCGAATCTGAATTTTAAGGTGCAATACATCTTGTGCCCCTTAGGTCTCGTCATCACTATGCCAGCACCGACTCCTCCTTCGTTAGATGCCCTGTCTACATGGACGCCCCATTCTTCAGGCTGCTTTTCCCCTTCACCCACTAGTTCATTCTCTTCTACGTCTCCCTCCTCATGGGGTCGGTGTGCAAACTCGACTATAAAATCTGCAAGTACCTGCCCGTTCATTGAGGTCCTTGGGGTGTAAGTGATGTCAAATTGACTTAATTCAATTGACCACTTTAACAAACTTCTTGAAGTTTCCAGTTTGTGCAAGAATTGAAGCAAAGGGGTGTTGGTGAGCACTTCGATAGCATGAGCGTAAAATTAGGGCCTCAGCTTTTGAGAAGCCACTATCAAGGCAGATGCTAACTTTTCTATTTCTGGATACCGGGTTTTTTCGTCTACCAATCACTTGCTCACATAGTACACGAGCTACTGATGCTTCTTTTCTCCTTTGACCAAGGCGACACTTATAGCATGCTCTGATACAGCTAAATACAAGTACAATTTTTCCCATTTTTTTGGCTTGGCCAAAAGGGGTGGTTTTCCAAGGTGTTCCTTTAGCTTAGTGAAGGATTCCTGACAACCTTCATCCCAAGTGAACTTTTTGCTCCCTTTTAGGATGTTGAAGAAAGGGAGGCATTTGTCAGTGGATCTGGAGATGAACCTATTGAGGGTTGCTACTCTCCCTATTAAGCACTGCACCTCCTTCTTGCTTCGTGGTGGGCTCATTTCCAGCAATGTCTTGATTTTTTCAGGGTTGGCCTCGATACCTCGGGAATTCACCATAAAACCCAGGAACTTCCCCGATGAAACTCTGAAGGTGCACTTAAGCGGGTTTAGCTTCATTCAGAATTTTTGGAGGGTGCCGAACATCTAACTGAGGTCGTTAGTGAGGTCTTCTGCATTCTTTGTATTTACCAGCATATCCTCCACGTATACTTCCATATTCCTCCCTATTTGATTCACAAACATTCTGTTCACCAGCCTTTGATAAGTAGCACCTGCATTCTATAAACCAAAATGCATCACTTTGTAGCAATAAAGCCCCTTTTCTGTTATAAACGAAGTGTGCTCTTCATCGACTGGGTTCATGGGTATTTGGTTGTACCCAGAATATGAATCCATGAAGCTAAGTAGCTCGTGTCTCACCATGGCATCTACGAACTGGTTTATCCTAGGGAGCGGGAAGTTGTCCTTAGGGTAGGCTTTATTGAGGTTAGTAAAGTCCACACAAGTCCTCCACTTTCCATTGGGATTTGGGACTAAAACTGGGTTGGATACCCATATTGGCTAGAATGCTTCTCGGATAAACCCATTTGCCTTCACCTTGTCAGCCTCTTCTTTTAAGGTTGCGTATCTTTCTGGATCTAGTGCTCTCCTTTTCTGCCTCACAGGCCTTGCTTTTGGGTCGATGTTTAAGTGATGACACATGATTGACGGGTCTATTCCTACCATGTCCTCATGACACCAGGCGAATACATCAAAGTTGGCTTTCAGAAATTCTACCAGCTTCTCCTTCATGATACACGGAAGGTTTCTTCCTACCTTCAACTTCCTCAATGGCTCATTCATGACCGTGACTTCCTCCAACTCCTCTACTGGCTCGGCTCTGGGTTCTTCCGTAACTCACAGGTCCAACTTGTGTGGGTTTGCACCTTCACGCACAACCATTGCCATAGGCACTGATGGCTTTATGGATATGCGGAGGGATGTGTTCTAACATTCCTTTGCTTCCTTCTGCTCACCTTTCATGCTTGTTATTCCCCCAAGAGTTGGGAATTTCATAACTAAGTGGTACACAGAAGTTATTGCCTTCAATTCTCTTAGGGTGGGTCTCCCTAATACTGCATTGAAGGCTGAGGCGCAATCTACCTCAACAAAGTTTTCCATTATGGTGGTTTGTCTGGGTTGTTCTCCCATGGTGAGGGCTAACTCAATTGCCCCTAGGGGATGTATTGAATCTCCTGTAAATCCATACAGGGAGGTATTCCAAGGCTTTAGGTGCCGAATGTTTAGTCCCATTTTTTCCAAAGATGGGCGATGTAGGATGTTCACAGAACTTCCATTATCCACCAAGACCTGATGCACCCTCATGTTTGCAAGCTGGACAGTCAACACCAAGGGGTCATTATGAGGTAAATTTACACCCTATGCATCTTCTTTGATGAAGGTTCTCAAGTCATTCTCACCCTTAAAACACTTCGGGGGGCGTTGCTCCAAACTTAAGACACATGGTGGTGGACTTCGTCTGGCCTCCCTGGCATATTTGTCTCGCCCCTTTCTTGATTCGCCTCCGAATCCTGGCCCTCCGAAGATGGTCTTGACTTCTTCTTGTACCTCAGGGGGTACCTCTCGTGCCCGTGGCGAGGATACTCTTTCTCCCAGTCTTTGGTTCTCTTTGCGGACATATCTGCCCAAATGTCCCCTGCGTATAAGCTCTTCGATTTCTATTTTCAAATGGGTGCATTCTGCGGTGGTGTGGCCAATATCTTTATGATATCGACAATATTTACTGGGGTCCCTTTTTTAGTGGTCTTTTTTCATTAGCGGGGGCCTTCCGAAAGGGACCTTGTTTTCATTCGTGACGAAGATATGTTCCCTAGTATGGGTGGGGTAAGTATAAAAGGTGTAGGGGCCCTGCTTGTGCTCATCAGTGCGCTGGGGCTTCCGAGGCCGTTCATCTCTTATCCCTTCATAGACCCTCTTCTACTTTGCACCTCTTTGGCTTTCCCAGATTAAGGGTTTTGGTGGGGACCGGTCTTTTCTGGCCTTAAGGCTCTCCTGACCATCCTCTACACGAATATTTTTCTGCGCCCGCTCATAGAAATCGTCCAAATCTGTGACCTCTCTCTTAAACATGTTAACCCATAACTTACTTCTCGGGCATACTCCGGTAGTGATGGCCATTTTTAAGTCCCTACGGGTCAAGCTCCCTACCCTGGCTGCCTCCATATTAAACCTGTGGATGTAGCTCTTTAGACTTTCATTTTCTCACTGTTTCACGTTAACGAGGCAGGTGCCTCGCATTGTGTAATCACGCATGGCCTGATGTTGCTGAAGAAATTCATCAAAAAATTGTTGCCAAGACCTGATGGACCCTGGCCGGAGTCTTTTGAACCATTTGTACGCAGGTTCTTTCAATGTGACAGCAAAGCAATGGCATCTGGCCCCGCTACTAATTCCCCTTAACTTCATCAGATCGTTAATGCCTCTAGATGGTACTTGGGATCCGTATTTCCCTCATATTGGGTCATATGAGGCTCCTTGAAGTTGGCTAGGAGCCAGATGGCTTATATTTCCTTAGTGAAGCCCGACTCATGGTCAAACTCGTCATTGATAGCTTGTCCTCCAGATGCGGTGATTATCTTTCTCCGGAGGCTCCTAATTTCTGTGTCTAGGTCTTGTCTCCTCTTGTTCAAGGACTCTCTCAATGTGGACGGGTTAGCGTTTCCCTTTCCTTTGTCTTCCCGGGGCGCCATAGGAGGTGTAGTCCTTTTATCCGCCCTTTTCTTATTGAGTTCTTCCCGTATGTCTGAGGGTGTTTTCCTTAAAGTGACTTCAACTTCGTTACGAGGGTCAACGTTGTTCTTCTGCTCTGGCCTTTGGGGCTGCTTCGGTGGTCCGGGACGTTCGCGCTGCTGTGTTCAGGGGGTATTACTGGTGGAGAGTCGAGTCCTCCCATCGTCCACTGGGACCGTGGTTTCCACCCCCTCTTGTCCTTTCTCTTTTCGCCTAGGAAGATATATGTTCAATTTTCCTTGTAACAGGCCATTCAACACCTCTTGCATGTTCTCTAAGGAGGCTTCTAGCCTTTGGTTCTTCCGGTGCAGGTAGCGTATCTCTTGTTCGTAAAATTGGGACCTAGAACTCGAGCTCATGGTTTTCACTAGAGAATTCTTGTCGGGCCTACGCGTCGATGGGCCCAGATCTTGTCGGCCGGAGTTCGGCACCTGTGGCGGCTTTGGGGGCAGGAAATCGTCGGCATCTGTCGCAGGGGCAGCCGCTGACCTCAGACGATTTTCATCAGATGGGATAGCCGGGGACGAGTGTAGAGTCCCAAAATATTTACTTAGCGAGCTATATAGTAGTAGTAGTAATAGTTAGTATTAGTTAATAGTAGTTTTTATTATTTTAGATTTCGTGGATTTTGGTTCAAACCGGGACTAAGTAGGACACTCGTAGCAACAGTTATGGATTTTATAAGTTTAACCTATAGTTTAGAAATATTAATTATAACATAAGGTTTGATTAATATTGCTGGTCATAAATATATTTTTTATTATAGCCTATGGTTTAGATAGAGCCATTAAGAGCATGATACTTGTCATAATCTTGTTTATTTAAGGATTTGAGCATTTTAAATGGATAATTCAATAATAGAAGTCTCTAGAAGCTCTAGAACCTTCCAGAACTTGCTAGAATCATGTATTACTCAGTCAAACCTGACTAATAACTCTAATTAACCTAAATTCGTGCAAAAATACATTTAAAATATTCACGTATGCCGATATATCGCAGCACGGGCGATACGGAAAACACGCTGACTTTGCACGAACGAAACCACGAACACTCGGGATATAGGGTCAGGCGATATATCGCCTAGGGTGGGCGATATATCGGCCCTAGGAGTGGTTTTTCGAACTCCGAGGAATCTGAGCTTGATTCATCCCTTAACCTCTTGACTTGCCTCTGAACGTTTTTTTGACCGAGTCTTAAGCATTTGTTGACCGAATATTCAATTATTTTTCATTTAATATTCATTATTTTATTCAGCCAAAAAGAAGATATTTTCATTCCTAGAACTCTATAAATAGGATCTAGTACTCAGCCAGTTTTTCTTCTTACTTCAAGCTGTGTTCAGAGCCTTCAAGCTGATAGGATTTCTATAGAGAGATACACTTGGGTTTTGGGGATAAAAGCTTTATTATCTTAAGCTTTATAAACACTTCGGTAGTGAGAAAAAGTGTGTTTTCGATATTGAGATGTAGATCGGTTCTAGTTCATCCAGGGTGTTTAAGTTCTATGATTTAAGGTTATTCTCGGTAAGTTTCTTCTTTGGTGGATTAGTTTTCTTTTCATCTCTTTCTTTAGAAACTCACCATTCTTAATTTTGGTTTTAGGAGTGTTCTAATCCAACTCTTGTTCTCAAATATCCCGGTTTTGGTAAGGAAAATAGGATAGATTTTATATGCTTATGTTATAATATGCTTATGTTGTAATGTGTTTATGTTATGATATGTTATGCTATAGCATATATATGAATATGTTTTGTAGTCCTTGGGGCTTATAGTTGCTTAGCTAGCAAACCTCAACATTTTTATGTCGCTTGAGGCTTATAGTTGTTTAGTTAGCAAACCCCAATGTTTTTATGTTGCTTGGATAGCAAACCCCAAGATTACCATGATCATGGGTCAGAGTTATGATATATGTTTTATAGTATATGATTATGATATAGTCTTATGTTTATGATTTATGTTATATGTTGTTAGTAGATTTTCCTTACTGGGCATTAGGCTCACTCTTTTATTTTTTAGTGTGATGCAGGAAACTAGATACGAAGGCGGAAGGATTCTTGGTGGCTTGGCTTATGTGTTGAGGATGAATGGAATGAGTGGGCTGCGTGTCGATCGAGGATGACGTTTATTTTAGTCTTTTGAATATGTTTCTTTTGTAATCCTGCATTTAGTTTTGAACAATTGATTTAAAGCTATACAATGGGTACGCATACCACATTTTATTTTATTTTGTAATTTGCACAACATTTATTTTGAAGTTTTAATAAAGTTGTGATTTTTTCTTATGTATGTTTTCTTCAAAGTAGTAGCTATGTCTAGTATTTTTAATGGTCCAAGGTCTTAGAAATAGTTGGGTCGTTACAATGAGGCATCCCTTTCACCTTCGGGAACCCCTGGCTCCTTCAATGCATGCACATTTTTAGGTGGCGGAGGATTCTTCATGGAGGCCTTCAATTGATCTCCATCGAGGTGTACCTCAACCTCCCGTGGTTCTCTCAACCGCTTAGAGGGTCTCGGTATCTTTGTTATCGGAATTGATGGAAGAATAATGACTTGGCACGTATCCTTCCCACAAACGACACCAAACTATTGACGGTAAGAACTCGTCAACGAAATATGGATTATATACTCAGAAACTTAAATTAATATTTAATGAACACAAAGGAACGTATAGAAACTTGAAGGAAAATTGCAAATAGGAAATAGAAAATAGAAAGAAAACTCATCCATTTCCCTTAGATCAATCTCGTTTTACAAGAATTTTCCAACCCCTTCCATGATGAAGTGTGGTTCCATTTATAATGGGCTCTAATGGCCCCTAATACATTATGTACCCAGGGGACCAGATTGCTCAAAAGTACATCATCACTGTGGTGGCACAGGTAGTAGTGACGCAGAGGGTCGTGGTGTCGGCTCTCGTACATAGTCACGGTCTGTAGGAATGCCTCCACTACTTATTTAGTACGAGTGTCAGAGGAGTTGCACCAGACGTAGTGGCACATGTGGTTGTGGTGTCGACCCTGACACATGGTCGATGACGTACAGGTAGTGCCTCCACCATTGTTACTAACTTGTACCTCACTACCTATCTAGTACGGACCTCAGAGTCACGCCTCTCTGCTCCTCATGGTCGTACAACCCGTTCCCGTACGCGTACCTCGTATTTGAAGGTTTCTCTCATATATCCAAGATACACCCTTGCTCCAAACCACTTTTTATTTTGTTAAGTATAAGAGGACTTGTAGCCTTGATTATGCTAAGCATGTGGGCATCGCGCCTCGCTGGTGACACCTTCCTTAGAAAATAGAGAAGGGCCTCATCAGTGGGGCATATACTTATAACATTGAGGCGTGGCCTGTGAGATGGGCCTCGCAGAGATAGGTGCATGGGCGCGACCAAGGTGTGCCATGCGAGATGGCCTCGCGGAGATGGGTGCGTGGGTGCGACCGAGGCATGCCCTATGATATGGCCTCGCGAGAGGGGCCTCGTGGAGATGGGTGTGTGGGCACGGCCAAGGCGTGCCATGCGAGATGGCCATGTGAGAGGGGCCTCGCAGAGATAGGTGCGTGGGCACAGCCGAGGCGTGGCCGGCGAGAAGACCCATGAGAGGGGCCTCGCGGAGATAGGTGCATGGGCGCGGCTGAGGCGTGCCCTGCGAGATGGCCTCGTTAAAGGGGCCTCACAAAGATAGTTGCGTGGGCGCGGCTGAGGCATGCCCTGCGAGATGGCCTCGTTAAAGGGGCCTCGCAAAGATAGCTGCGTGGGCGCGACCGAGGCGCGCCCGGTGAGATGGCCTCGCGGGAGGGGCCTCGCGGAAATAGGTGCATGGGCGCGGCTGAGGCGTGCCCTGCGAGATGGTCTCACGGAGATAGGTGCGTGGGCGAGCCTGAGGCATGCCCTGCAAGATGGCCTCACAATAGGGGCCTCGCAAGGATAGGTGGGTGGGCGCGGCCGAGGCGTGCCCTGCGAGATGTTCTCGCAAGAGGGGCCTGATAACTCTACAAAAGAGAGTTATTTTATCACTTTTTATGTGCTAATTGTTGCTTAATTCATGATTTTTTAATTGATTTATTAAGTTTCAAAGTAATTTTGAATTTATCGGGTTTATTTTGATTTTATATATTTTTGTGTGTTTTTATAGTTATTTTTTTGTAAAATGATGTAGTTAATTATTTGAATTGTTGTAGTTGAATTTGAGGTAAAAAAAAAGTTGTTTTTATTGAATTTAAGTGTTAAATATAAATTATTTTATAATTGATATTTTCAAAGAATTAAATTGATTTATTTAATAGTTGAAAATATTTTATTATGATTTATTTTATATTTATTATGTAGGGAATTTATGGCATTTTTGCTCTTGAAAAGAAAGAAAAATAAAGGAAATGTGGCATTTTTAAGGAAAGAAAGGAAGAAAAGAATGGTATTTTTAAGGTTGGAAAAATGCCAGCAGGCCCATCACCAGCTAGGCCCACCTTCGGCTCCCTAAATTCCAGGCCCGTCTGATGCCACAAGCTACCTTTAGCAAGGCCCAGCCAAAACCCACCATGCTTCCAGCTGCTGCTCTTTGTTTCTCCAGCCATGCACTGTGCCTCCAAACAGCAAGCCTCAATGCCACCTAGCCCAAAGCATTTCAGGCACCTCACGCCTGCCTCTCCTCCCAGCCGACACATGCCCAATTCTCCTCTGCCCCTAAGCAAGGCAGCCACAAAGCAATATTTCTTGAGCCCATAAAAATGCCACAATGTACTCTTGTCCCCTATGTCAAAAATGCCATTTTTTACCCTACATTATACACATTTTACCCCAAAACATCATTATTACACCCTATAATTTACCCCTATTTGCCACATTATAATTAATTAAATTAATTTAATCAATTTAAACTGATTATTTTAATACTCATTTTTTTGGCTATAAATAAAGGATTTTGGTGAATTTTAGGGAGAGGTTACCATACCAAAAATTCTACACATTTCAAAACCTCTTTATTCTCTTCATCTTCTTCTTCTTTTTGGTTATTTTCTATGTATTTTTAGAGGAAAATTTTGGGGGTTTTCCTCCAAATTTTCCTAAGTTATGTTTGTAATTTTTAGTTTGTATTTTCTATTCTAGTTATGAGTTTCTAATCTTTTTAAGATTATTAAGGTAATGATGAAACAATATGTAACTAGATAGTATTTATTTTGTATGTTGATTTCCCATTTTGTGCAACAAAGTTTATGGAATTTTCTTCTTCAAATATCTTCTTTCATCTTAAATATCATGTATTTTGGATTGTTAGCACATATTTACACTTTGTTCTTCATTAGTGCAAAAATATAATATTCTTTGTGTAAGATTGTAATGACCCAACTACTCTAGACTTTTGGACCATTAATGAAACTATACATACAAATCCTTACATTGCGAAAATACCATAATTTTATTAGGTAACTTGTAAAAATAAGAGTTTCTTACAAAAATATCAAGAAGGATATGGGATCCCATTGTCTTAAAAACAAAACATAATTTAAAATAAAGGAGTTACATAGAAAGTGCGGAAAAATTACACATAAACCCATAAATAAAAGACTACATCCTCGAAATCTAACTCTCGACTCCTTGAATCCATTCACCATCGATACACAATCTCCAAGCATCCACGAACCTTACCGCCACTAATAGCTATTTTCCTGCACATATAAACAAAAAGGAATGAGCCTAATGCCCAGCAAGGAAAATCTAACACATACTTCATATACATAAATTTCATAATAAACATAAAGACATAACATAACACTTATTACATACACATACTATAATGGCCATTATTACTTGGGATCCCATAGACTAAACAAGTCATATGCCCATGAGATTAGTGGGGTCCTACTAGCTAAGTAGGTCATATGCCCATAATCTATTTGGGGTCTTGTTAGTCATATGGGTCATATGCCCAAGCCTACAAACATATATATCATAACACTTATCATAACATAAGAAACATAAGATAACATATAGAACATATAACATATTCATTTCTATCCTATTTTCCTTACCAAAGTTACCGAGATAAGAGGACAGTGTTGGGACTTTTGGAACACTCCTAAAACCATGTATAATAGGGTGAGTAGATTGAAGAAAAAGTAATGAAAAGAATGGAAGGAATGGAATGACTAAACCTTTGAGAAACATACTCACCAAAAACTTATGAGCAAGTTCTTAGATTTCCTAACCAAAATAAGAATGAGGTTAGAAGGCTGAGTAAAGGACTATGAGAAAGAAAATAACATAAAACCAATGAACTAGAGTGTGGAAATACCTTGAAGACTTGTAGACCAATCTAAACCTCGAACCGAAATACTATAGAACCTTACTTCCCAAAGTGTTTGATAAGCTTATGATGATCAAGCTTATGATTTCCCAACCCAGGTGTTTACACTCTCACACTCACTTAGCACTTGCAGCCTCTGAACTTAGAGAAAAAGATGAATAATGGTTGGGTACTAGGTCCTATTTATAGAGTTTAGGAATGAAAGGATCTTAATTTTACTTGAATAAAAATAATAGCTTTTTAGGAGAAAACAATTTGAATAATCGTTCAGCAGAGGCTGAAGACTCGTTCAAAAAGGTGTTGGACTTATCAAGAGGTTGAATGGCTGAAAGGAAAAGGAATTCAAAAACTTTTGAAATATACTGAAGGAGGCGATATATCGCCCCCTGTAGGCGATATATCGCCTGGGCCAGTATGCCCGAGGCTGTCGTGCATCGTCTCGTGTTTTCCGTATCTACGTGCTGCGATATATCGCCCCTTATAGCTGCGATATATCGGCACACGCTGATTAATTAAACACGAAATTACACATTTTTAGCTAAGTTTGAATGGAGTAAACAGCCTTGACTAAGCCCTCAACGTATTCAAAGCTGCTGACTGACTTTATAGCATTCAAACTTTTACCCTTATTAAATTTAATCCTTAAAATACTTAATCCTTAATCATCCATACATAACATGTGCTTAAAATCCTATTGGTCCTTATCTAAACCTTATAGTATAATAAATATTATCCTTAATATCAGTCATATAATCAAACCTTAGGTTAACATTAATATTCTTAAACTATAGGTTAAACTTAGAAAATCTATAAGTACTACTATGAGTGTCCAAATAATTCCCGGTCTGAACCAAAAATCCACAGTTACAAGGATAATACTATAAATACTATAATACTACTATCTAACTAGCTAAGTAAAGTTCTTGGACTCTACAAAGATGTGTCATTAAATTGTACACATTCATGCTTAGAACAAAAATATTATGTTTTGCCTTATAAATAATGTTCATTGATTTATTTGTTACTTCATTAGATTAATTTACACTAAATGCTTTGAAATTATACTTTTTGAAAAGTGAATAAAAATCCTATCTTTTTAGAAGTAATTTGTGCTTAAAATTATAAATCTATTTGGAAAATGATAGTTTGATTTATTTTAACTATCACTAAAACTTGGGTATCAATGTATTTTTAAATATTATTGAACTTATATTTTGTGGATTCTATTATCTTAATAATCTTTCTTTTACCATCTTGATTTCTATTATTAATTTAGTAATATATATTGTCTTTAATTTCTATATTATTGTCATTTATTTTATTTTCATTATTAAAAAATCTCTTCAATCTTTGGAGCTAGGTTAGAATTTGTTAATTTTGGTTTAAAATAGTTTCCTTTTCGATTTTAGACAACTCCCTTGGGTTCGATCTCGTGCTTACACGAACACTATATTCCATATGTGATTCGTGCGCTTGCGAGTTATAAATATTTAAAACATACCCATTTTGGGTCCATCAGGGCCTCGCGGAGATGGGTGCGTGGGCGCGGCCAAGGCGTGGCCCTGGGCACCTGAGCGCGGCCAAGGCGTGGCCCTAGGCACCTGAGCGCGATACTTAGGCACGGGTCCATAGGACCTTCAGCGAGGTAAGCGTGAAGCCTCACGTGGGGTTAGGCAGGTCAGTCTAGTGAAGGCCTTGCGTGAGGCTTGGGTCTTTCGGGATCATGTTCAAGTTGCGGTGCTCACAATTATCGAAAACCTTAAGTTTCAAAGAAATTGAACACCTAACCAAAAGTTATTACAACAAGTTAGGATTTGAAGAAAAATGAAAGCATAATAGAAACTATAGTGAACTAAACCTGAAGATAATGAATACCTTGGATAACTTAGAACCTCGATCTATACCTCAGACACTGAAATCACATGAAAACTTACTTCCCAAGTGTTTATAAAATCCTTAGATTTGAATGCTTTAACCCCAAAACCCTAGTGTTTCATTTTAGAATAATCTTAGCAGCTTGGAGGCTCTGAACTGTGCTTGAAAGATGATGAAAACGGCTGACTGAAGGGTCCTATTTATAGAGTTCAAGGAGTGGAACTAACTCCCATTTCAATGAATAAATAAATGATTAAAAATTGAATAAATTTGAATTATCTGTTCAGCAGATGCCCAGGACTCGGTCAAAGATGTTCAGGAACGAGTCAAAGTTTGTGAGGGTTGTTTCTAGTTTAGAATTCTACGAAAATTAAAAAATGGGTTGTGGAGCTGATATATCGCCTAGGGTAGGCGATATATCACCCCTACCTATGCCCCGAGGGTCCATGAGTTCATTCGTGCGAAGACGACGTGTTTTCCGTATCAATCATAGGCGACATATCGACCCTTATAGCTGCGATATATCGACATACGATGATATTTTAAACACGTTTTTGCACACTTTCAGCACACTTGAATTTGTTTAAACCATTTTGACTAAGTAAAACGTGATCTTAACAGCTACTGGAAGGTTCTAGAGCTTCTAGATCTTTCTTTTATTAATATATTCATCCAAAATGCTTAAATCCTTAATAATGATACATGTGACAAGTGTCACGTTCTTAATTATTCTATCTAAACCTTAGGTTATAATAAATAATATTCTTAGGACTATATTAATTAATCAAACCTTATGTTAAAATTAATATTTCTAAACCATATGTTAAGCTTACAAAATCCATAATTATTTCTATGAGTTTCCAACTAAATCCCGGCTCTGACCAATATCTACGAAAGCTAAAATTCTACAGCTATTACTACTACTACTACTACCTAGCTAAGTAAAAATTCTGGGACACTACAAAGTTGTAGCAAACTTTATTGCTCAATGTACTGGAATACCCAAAAAGGATGAGAAAACAAAAAAGCCTGAAGGCAACGAAGAAAACTGACCTGTATGGAGGTTGTTTGTAGATAGATCTTCTAATGAGCATAATACTTGAGCTGGACTTATTCACTTCGTGGTAAGATTCGGCTTCAGTGCCTCAAATAATGAGGCAGAATACAAAGCCCTACTAGCTAGATTACGACTTTCTTGAGATGTTAAAGTAGTGGCAATAGACATATATAGTGATTCACACCTGGTCGTCCTACTTCAGCAAAGCAAAATGGCGTCTTACTTCAGCAAAGCAAAAGATCTTTTGGCACAATTAAAAAAATTTACCATCAAACAAGTGCCCCGTGACTAGAATTCAAACGTAGTCTCCTTAGCAAAACTCAAAAGTGCCAAAGATGTAGACACCCTAAGTTTAATACTAGTTAAGCATCTGGCCCAACCAAGTATAACAATACAGAGAAAACACATTTGCTCAGTAATACCCCCTCCTGGATGACTCCTATGGCTACATTATTGGAGCATGGAATATTTCCTTAAGACAAAAATGAAGCCTGAAGAATTTCAAGACAAGCTCCTAGATACGTGATTATAGATAGAGTGTTGTACATAAGAGGGTATTTTATGTCGTTGCTTCGGTGTGTTACTAAAACAGAAGTCGAGTTGTTAATGATAGAAGTGCATGAAGGATTTTGTGGCAATCATGCAGGGGGCAAAGTCTAGCCAAGAAGATACTGAGACAAGGATAATTTTGGCCCACGATGAATGAAGATTCCATGGAGAACGTCCAAAAATGTTAAAAGTATCAAAGATTCACCTAAATCCCTCGAGCATCTCCTAATGAACTTAAAAAAAATGCGGAGCCCATGGCCCTTTGTAGTATGGGGCATTGATTTGATTGGGAAACTCCCAACATGAAAGGGTGGAGTAAAATTTGCGGTAGTCTTAATAGATTACTTTTACAAAGTGGATCGAAACAGAACCATTGGCAACAATTACTTCCAATAAGGTGCTCAATTTTGCGGTAAAAACATCATATGTAGATATGGGCTACTGAAGAAGATCATTTCAGATAATGACACTCTTTTTGACACCACACATTCACAGAATTCTGTGTCAGGCATGGTATCACTAAGGGCTTTTCCACAGTTGTTCATCCCCAAGTTAACGGAGAAGTAGAAGTTGTCAACAAAACATTGATGGGTGTCGTATGATGTAGCAAATTTAAATATATTTATTCCTTATTACTCACTAGATTACTAGTAAAGTGGTAGTAAGGGTAGAACACACGAGGACTATTCTTAAATTTATCATTCAAAATAAAAACAAGAATTAAATAGGGGATTTTTTTTCAAGATTTAATAACATAAAATAAAGTAATAAACAAAGAACAATGGATAATGCAATTTTAAAGAAATAATTAAGAATTATTCTCCACCTTCGACAATCAATCTATCAACAATAAGGAATAATATTCCCTATTCCCAATGAAACTATTAACCCCGCAGATAACACTTAAAGAGTCAATTATCCTAGTTTTCCTAATATAATTAATTAAAGCTAAGAGTTCTTAGTCAATCCTTTTTACTAAACAATAAATCCATTGAGAATGCAATCTATTTAACCCAAGAAATGTATTACATTCAATGGAAACAAGTTAATCTAGGCAACAAATTCACTAAGCATGCAATTCATTTAACCTAGGTTTTATTCTTCATCACAATTAAAATACCCATCACAATATCATAATTTCAATTTATCACTCTTCTTAGAATCCTAAACTATTAGGTGAATAGCAATCCTAAGATGGTAGTAGAACAATGAAAAACCTTAATTAGTGGCCATCTAAACAAGATTTTACAAGAATCACAACATTCAAATATAAAAATAGAAGCAATTTAATATTATGGAATAGAAGAAATAAAATTCATCAATGCATTCAACATCTCATGTCTAGGGTTTTGAAATGCATCCACTCCATAGACATCAACAAATTATTCTCCACTAATGTAAACACACATAATAAAGAATCAAAAGGTCTTTAAAATCTTGTAATGTAAGAATAAGGTTAAAGGTAGATGAAAAATGAATATTTAAGCTCAAATCACACCATAGCCTATATTTTTTTTCTATTCTCTAGATCTTCCAACAAATTTCCCATGCAATTCAAGATAATACATAATCTTTCCATTTTTTCTTTCCACATTGATCTTACTATTTCTCTCACACTTGTACTTTTGCAAAACTTCTTTTTTTTTTTCAATATTTCTCAGTGCACATTTTTTTTCTGCTTTTTTCTTTTTTTCAATTCAACTAATTGGAAGAAATAGTAGATCATATACTTTCACATTATAATCAAACAAACTAATACAACTTCTCTTTCTTAAAATCCATAACCCAACCCACCAAATCAAACAATCATATAAAGTAATAAACAAAGAACAATGGATAATACAATTTTAAAGAAATAGTTAAGAATTATTCTGCACCTTCGACAATGACGAATAATATTCTCTATTCCTAAATAAACTATTAACCTCATGGATAACAATTAAGCAGTCAATTATCCCAGTTTCCCTAATATAATTAATTAAAACTAAGCCCTCTTAATTAATCCTTTTTACAAAGCAATAAATCCATTAAGCATGCGATCTATTTAACCCAGGAAAAACATTACATTCAATGGAAACAAGTTAATCTAGGAAACAAATTCATTAAGCAAGCAATTCATTTAACCTAAGTTCTATTCTTCAACACAATTAAAGTAACCGTCACAATACCCTTATTGCAATTTAACACTCTACTTAGAATCCTAAACTATTAGGTGAATAGCAACCCTAAGATGACAGTAGAACAATGCAAAACCCTAATTAGTGGCCATCTAAACAAGATTTTACAAGAATCATAGCATTCAAATAGAAAAATAGAAGCAATTTAATATAATTGAATAGAAAGAATAAAATTCATCAATGCATTTAAGATCTCATGCCTAGGGTTTTGAAATAACCCTCAACTACAAAGTAAACCACTCCATAATCACACTCATAAGCATAAACATAAATATTCAATTAAAATATGGTAGTTTTGAGAAGAAAGAAAAACTAAATTGAAGAATGTAGATAATAATGTCTTTTCTCCTCCTCTGCTGCTCAAGCCTCTAAAATTCGTCATCCAAAGTTATTATAAAAGTTAACCCTAACTCCTTTTATACCCATTTCAAAAAATTACATTTAAAATTCAAAAATTAAGGAAAAATCGATGGCCAGCCACAGATAGTGTTTCTTGGCAGCCGTGGCCACTAGAACATATATTTTCCAAAAAATAGAGCTTTGGCCGCAGCCTGAGAAATTTCTGGCCGTAGCCACATTTTTTTTTTATGTTTTTTCATTTTTCTTCGACTGCAGCCACTGATGGTATTTTAAACATAACTTTCTCGATATAGCTCAGAATTTGACTATTCACAAAGCTATGGAAATCTAAGAAAAAGATATAAAACCTGTATTTCTTGAATGATATTGAAAAGAGTATTGGAGAATTATCTAAATCAAATGTGAAGTTTTAGACTTGTAATTTTGATCTTAACCATTTCTTGTAAAACATCACAAATTTATTATTTTCCATCCAAATGTCCTGAAAATCCTAAAAACACAAAATAAACTAATTAAACATATATAAATAAATAATGAAGTTCATATTCATAGAAGATGAATTAAAAATAGACAAATTTAATACTTATTCTTACCTCAAGGGATCTAGTATTGCGACACATGTTCCAAAACACTAGCGATCCTGCAGCAGGAATTTTGTGACCAAATTATGAAGAACCATATCAAATCATATAAGTATTGCAACCAGAAACATACAAACTTGCTCGATTGAATGGTGAACTAATTGGAAGATATTGTAATGGTGAACACTTGCGAAAATATTATCAATGAATACTGGTCAAAAGGCATGCTTTGCCCATTTACTTCGACTAGCAATATTCTAGATACATTTTAATTGTAAAGGCAAAATTATTGACCAATTGTTTATTTTTTGGTTGGAAGGCACTTATTGCCCATTTTTATTATTACCAATTATTATGTAGACAATTTTTTTTAGTTATGTGGCTATCAGGCACATTTTCCCATAATAAGTAACCAATAACCTAGTTCAATTCAATTCCTTATGTTTTTTCTTCAAAAACATACATTACGAGGAATATACAAGGTAGTGTGCTCGACACCCGCATTATTGCCAATTTTGTTATTAAAGAAGTATTACTTAACATGTGTGATTCTTAAGGAAAACTCCAAGTATATTGCTATATGATACAATACTTGAGCAGCTGTGTTAGCTCGAGTAAGTCTGGTTATTTGGAAAGTGAACAAGGACTGTCTTCCTAGATCACTTAAGGGCATATATGGTATACATGAGCGCACATAAGTAAATGAGTTAAAATAGCATAACTGAGTAATACTTAGAAAATTTTCAAAACTTATAAAGTATTGTGCTTCGTCCAACAAGGACATAAAACACCAAGATGCTCTAAATATTTAAAATGAGAAATAAAATTTAAATCATATATAGTAAAGCAAATTGTAATATCAAAATAAAAATCATACAAGCAGTACATAATATGTATAAAGCAAGAGTAAAAATAGTCACACATATTATCTGAGGTTAAAAGTTGCTCGGCCAGCCATTGTTTTCACACCATGGACCTTAAGACCCAAGGTGAAATAAAAAATAAAAGAAAGAAAAAGGAGCCCTCCTCAAGTCTCCACAACCTCAGCATCTTCCCCCTCAGGATCCTCCTGCTCGACATCAGGGGTTCCAGGGATTTCTTCAACAGCAGTAGCCTCAAGCACCTCCTTTTTGCGAGCAACACACTTGGAAATTTCTTTCTCGCGAAGATGGGCAGGGATGTAGTGAAAATTGGCCTCCTTATTATTCTTCCAAAATAGGAAGAAGCAATTGAAGGTCGCCCTCTTGACCTTGGTTAAGTTCGAGGAGTGTGACTAATTTTTGTGCTAAAGCTCTTCCACGAGAAGGTTCTTCTCCTCCGAACTATTCTCTCCGAGCTGCCTCATCTTCTCTGTCGACTTGAGTTGTTGCTCCTCGAGCTCTTTAACATGAACATCGAGGTTGCCCCTCTTCTCCTCAAGCTCATCCAGCTGGCGCTTGAGTATATCTACCGACTCCTCGAGAACCCTGATCACTTTGCTCTTATTATCAATTTCGGTGTTCTTGTTGTCAAGATCCTTATAAAATTCTCTAGCAACTTGAATCTGGAGAGTATGGCTATCCTTAAAATGTTTCATGGCATACCACGATTTCCTCAAGTTTAACGACTTTGGTGCGGTTATTGGTGATAGTAATAACACCCTGCAATAAAAAAAGCAAGACGAGACTAAGCAAATCAAGGAGTAAACGAGAAGAAGACTTGGAAGAAAAATTGAGAAACATATAAAGAACAACTTCCCGAAAGGATCTCAGATAGTGTTCATCCAAGACTAGAGTCAACTGATGAGTTGCAATGCTTGAAGACAGCATCAATACATGTCGGGTATTGAACAAGGTTCGGGACCCGGGATGAGATGGAGCAAGCAGTTGTCTTCAACAATTCCTTTACTTACTCATTCTCATTTACGAGGAGGTCCATTCCATGAAAAAGGGGAGGAGTGCCCTGCTTAGCTAATGAAGACTCCCAGGCAGTGGAATGAATGGCCTACTCGGGAGCAGTATTAGGAGGAGTGTTTGCCGGTTGGCGACAGTGTCGTCAGAGAGGCAGCAGGAGAACTGCGAACATAAGGATCACTTCTTTGTTGCTATGGCGTCGGATCTTTGCTCTAATTGGACCCTGGAGCCAATAGGGATATAAGTACAATTAAGCCTCTAATGGAGCTTGATACAAGTATAAAATGCTATTTCAATATGTTAAATCTAAAGCCCATTGGGATGGCCCAAGTATAGTTAGATGCTCCAGTTGTCCTTTGTTCATTGACAGTGAATGGCGTGTGTTATACCCAAAAATTGGAGAATGCATCCTAGGAGAGCTAAGAAGAGTGCATCCTAGGAGATCTAAGGAGAGTGCATCCTAGGAGGCTAAGGAGAATGCATCCTAGGAGGCTAAGGAGAAGGAGTCCCATGCAAGCCAAGAATTGGGACTTAGATTTTGACAAGGAGAGCCTACACAATGTCCGATCGGACATAGTTGGGAGATGCTAAAGGAGAGTGCCTCAGACTTGTCCAAGGTGAGATGCCAAGGAGGATGCCTCGGACCACCTTGGTCCGAGGAGAAGGCAAGAGGAGGATGCCTCGGACCACCTTGGTCCGAGGAGAAGGCCATAAGGTCCGCTCGGACCTTGATTGGAGGAAGTAGGCTCAGACCTACCCGAGGTGAAAGGCCAAGGGAGTTGGCTCGGACCACCTTGGTCCGAGGAAAGCCAAGCACGCATTACTTTGGTCCAAGGAGAGCCATGCATACATCACTTTGAACCAAGAAAAGCTTGAAGGAGTAACCAACATGCATGTGAGACTACGTCAAAATCCCCGGAACGACTTCAACAAGAATTGGTCTAGGCACCCGGGAATCTCTCATTCCTCACTCAAATTGAGGAATCTGTTGTATTTTATATATTTTTTGTAATTTAAATATAAGATGAATAATAAAATATCCTTATCTAAAGGGGATATCAGTTGAGTATCCCAGGCCTATAAATAGAGGGCTTATGGGATGAGGGAGGGGCTTCTTCTGCTTCTTCTTTCTAGAGAGAGAAATTTGGGTCTGAGTATTCTAGAGAGAGAAAGTGCTGAAATAAGAAAGAATTCTTGTATTTTTGCAATCTGTACTGAATAAACTCAGTTGGCTCAGTCCATCTGATCTTGAGTACAGATCTATAAATCACAACTCTAAGTGGATTAGGCTATTACCGAAAATCGGGGCTGAACCACAATAAAATTTTGTGTGTTCTTTATTTTCTTTATTAAACCGTCTGTGTCATTTACATTCTCTTGAAGGTTCATCGTTTTTGACGTTCTCACGTCTTTGGCTAAAAACGCAGTCAACAACGTGCTTAAGCCGTCATAGGATTCGGGAGACAGGATGTGTCAGAGTAGTGGTAGTGCTAATCCCTAAGAATATTGGGCTTTTTGTGCACACCCCTTTTGCAGATTGGTTGAGGAGATCGACTGCCAAACTTATGGGGATGGCGTCAGCAGGAAGATGTATTCATCGTGCACTTTCCAGATGGAGTGTCCGAGTTCATTTCTTAGGGTAGGCATCAGTTGGGATACCCACCGTAATAACCTTTATTCAGTATGATACGGGCCATTCACAGTCATGGTATTGGTCCGGGCCTTCCCTTCGGGTCTGGCTTCTCACCCTACTTCGGTTAATTATTACTTATTTGACCCAATTTGGGCCTGGGCCTACTTTGAGAGTTAACGATGCCCATTCAGTGGTGCCACGTGTCCTTGGTAGAATATGCGAACAACATTCACCCCCAAGTCTTCATCCTTCATCCCAGTTCAATTTGTTGGGGAGCCAACTGACCAAACCTAACCTTTCGAATTCCAACGAACCCCAACCTTTTTGAATTCCAAAGGCCTTGGGCACGTGTCTCCAGGTGGGTGGTACGTTGATGCCACCCACGCCCTGAACATGTTTGGAAATCCCTTCATTGTTTTGGGTAATTGATGGGTGTCAGTGTATTTCTCGAGGCATCCAATCATGGTGAATGAACGTTTTAGCACTTGAGTAGTTTAATAATGTTCGTTCATCTTTCTAGGCTGTCGGATGTAGTTTTTCTCAGGATACTCAATGTGATCCATTGGATCAGAAAGGCACAGATCATGGGTCTGTTTGTATAAATACACCTACAAACTTTTCTCTTCACTTTTACCACATTTGAATTTCCAAACCAGAGAGCGACGAGATTTGCTTGTGAATGTCTGAACTTGCCGACGAACTTCACCATCGTCTGTTACTACTATGAACCCACTTATTCCCATCGAATATGACTTCAATTCATCAAAAGGAGTCCTTCACCTCAACCAGCCCCTCTAAGAGTATTGACGAACTGCTCCATCATCTTCTCATGTTCAAGACTGAGTTTTTACCATCAATTTTGCCTTTTTTTTTCTGGCAATCTCTCCGCTTTATTTTTCATCGCTTTATTGCCTTAGTATTCTCTGTTAAAATTTTGATTATTATGGAAAATGTCACTGTATTGGGTGGCTTTAGGTAGCACAATAAGTAGACCAATTAGCTCTTAAGGAAATTTTCCTGCCGAAACGCTTGTTGTGAATACTAAAGCGGGTTAGGCCACTTCGAATCATCAAACTTGGATGCCTGAAAAAATTTTGGGTGGATATTTTTTTATCTCTACAAAATCGTTTCACTTTTTGTTCCCAACTTATGCTTCTAGGACCTTAGTCCTCCCTGGCACTCTGTCCAGAGGGAACTACTCCAAACAATTTAGGAGAGTTCCCCTACCAAACCATTTTCTTTGATTTCGGTGCTAACTGCATGGTTCTTGCTTCCTCTTTTTTTTTTACCTCCAGGCCCATGATCATGGCCAATATTAATATCTTTCTAGAAGATGATGTCAACGCAACTCCTATGGTCCTGGAGGGGCACAAACTCCCTACCAACAATACTTGGGAGATGGAGACGGAACTTAGCGAGTTCGGGAACTATCGGATGTTGAACAAGCTCGAGAAATCCTTTAGCATCGATTCAACTGCAGGACTCTTTTTCAATAGAGTGGCCCAGAAAAAAGAGAAGTCCCACACCGACGCTGATGGATTCGAGGCCTAGATCACGGGTCGCATCAGCGCCAGGGCCGGTCTCCCCTTACATGACTACTTCGCGAGGTTCTATAAGTTCGTGGGAATCATCATGTTCCAGCTTCTTCCCCAGGCATACAAACTTCTCGCGGGGTGGTACCTGTTTTGTGCATGGAAGGAGATGGCTAAACTTACTCCTGTAGAGATGCTTTATTAACATCGATTGGAGCCATATTTGAACTCGAAGGACAAGAAGAGGGACGTGTTTTATAGGCTGAGAACCTGTAACGTTGGAACGGCACCGTCCAACACCTAGAAGCATCCCCTTAATGTTAGCCACTACTGGTTCATGTCATCTGGGTTCCTCCTTGACATGAACTTAACTCTGTTCCTAGACTTCCATCGTGTGGGTAATTTTCGTTTCCCACTCTACGCTTCGTCTTTCCTTTTTCTTTAGCTTTCATCGGATATTCATGTCCATTTTAACAGGTCTGTATGCACAGACCTGGATGACTAAGTTTATCCTGGAACGGAAGAGAAAATATGCCACCTTCAGTGCAATAGATCTGGACTTGGGGGTTTAGTGAACACATACAATCTTTGGCTAGCCAGATTGCTTACAGACCATCAATCGATAGATGCCCCCAATGTCTAGGGGTTATAGTGTGAGAGGGACCTTGCTTTGAGGCAGACTTGGCCCTCTTTCATATTTAGGCAGTGGAGGTCGCGGTGAAGACCGACGAAGGGAGGCTGAAGGCGGAACGTAAGAGGCTTGCGGTGCGAGCCAAGTTCGAGGAGTTGAACCCCTTACTCTAGGGGAGGCAACCCAACAATGCAGCTCCTGGAACCAGCGTCTAGGGGCAAGGTAATGTTGGAAAAACTTATACAGGATCTTTATTTATTTTCATGTATATCTAATATTAAACAAATTAATACGAGATAGCCTAAAACATGTTTCTAAAATTGAATTCAAAGAAAAACAAAAATTAGAATACTTACAGTATACGCAGCGGAATTAAAGAGTCCTTTCTTCAGTTTCTCTAACTCTTGTATCCTCTCTGTCGCAGAGTATTATCAAGAAACTGAACCGATCTTCTATTTTCTTCACGATCTTCCAATGTATCCTTAGAACCACCTAGACTAGTGTGGGCAATTCTCAACACATGAGATAGATATATAGAGAAGAAGAGAAAATAACAAAGTGGCTTAGAAAAGGACTTGTGTTTAGAGAGAATATAAAACTATCAGAAAATCTGACTTGTGACTTATCTGTCGTCTCTAAAATCTTCTCTCTAAGCACTCCTTTTATAGACTCAATTAGGCCATTTAATTTAATTAAAAAATCAATAAAATAACAGCCATTTTGAAGCCCTAGGTCAAAATTATCATGGGCTATAGGCCCGTGAAATTTCCCATTTGATTATAAGCCCATTGGACTTAAAATCAAGGCCTGTATTATTTTCTATTGATTTAATTAATTAAATAATTATTTAAATCATTTATCAAATTAATTATTTATAATTTGAACCTTGATTTAAATTTATTTATTAATTTAGATACCAATTTATCTTAATTAATAAATCTGCCATAATTTCTCTTTTCTTCTCAAAATTACGCAACTCTGTGAAACTATCCAAAATTGACCTGGTCAACTTTGATAATTCTAATTGATAATTAAATCAATTAATTGAGACTATCTAGATGATTTTATCCAAGTTACAATGGGGAACATGGGCCTATGAAATCAAGCTCCAATAAGTTATCATAAATCTAACAAATAAATTTACTAACTTATTAATTCCTCGTGACTCCACTATAGACTTGGAATTGCACTCTTGAATTCATAGAACGCTCTATAAAAAATATAGATACGCTATTAATTATCCATTGTTACAACCATAATTGTCACTCAATCCTCTATAGACGGTCTACAATGAGATAGGACTAAAATACCGTTTTACCCCTCATTGTATTTTATCCTTAAAACACTTAGTTCCTTGTAAATGATATTTCAGTAAACTAATTTAATTACTGAAATGGGATCTCTATCATTTAACACCTTGAACCAAACTAAAAGGAAACCATCATTTCACTTCTTCATCAGAAGCTATAGATGTTCATATCTATGATTAACACTCCCACTCAATTATACTACCGAGTTCCCAAGATGTAAGTATGGGCTAGTCCGTAGGGTAAGCTGGTAACGAACAAGTCAAAAAACTCAAATAATACAATCAGTTAGAATACTAACCACTCAGAATTGAGATTGAATTGACCTATGGTCAACTATATGATATGACTAGAATAGATAATAACGGTATGTTTACTTATCTTATCAACTGTCAATATCGGTCCTGTCCGATGTAACAAATACATCCGATCTTATCTACTTTGCTAATGTTCTGGAAAGAACATAACACTGTAATGTGTAAGTAGATCATATCATAGATTGGCAAGTCAGTGTAAATCCGGTGCACTGACTAATCTTAGGACTAACTTATTTTTGAACATATAATCATATTTATATTCCACTGTGATTACGTCACTATAAATAAGATTAGCTATATGCTCGAGATTTAATAGAAGTTTATATTCAACAAATAATCATGAAAATAAAACATGTGAGCAAAGTGATTGACCAAATCAAAAAATGATTTCTATTCTTTTATTGATCATAAAATGAGATTACAAAGAATTTGGGTTTTAATTAGGGCATAAAACCCCAACAGGTAAATCACCTCTGTCATTAACTTACGTCCCACGCATTAGGGAATATGTTAGGATTAGGCAGCGAAACCCTAACCATTTAGTTGGCAGTCCAAGAAACAAGAGGACCTCTCCTAATCCTATTGTTTTGGACTGTCTTACCCTCATGAGTTCGTCCTAGTTTCTTCAATACAATAGCTTCCTGAGCCCGGACGACAGGGAGAATCAGATTAATTCCATTGCCCTAGGAGAATTAAGTCGTGCCAGATCAATTGCCAAGGGTCCGTCTAAAAGGAACTTAGACATATTTTTATTGTAGTGTTTTACATACTTCTTTCTGTTTTATTATTTTATAATATAATGTAATATTATATTATATTATAATACAATGTTTTAGATTAAATAAATGTGACAAAGAGTGTCACATATTGTAACATATAATAGAGAGTTACAATATTTAGATATATGAGACATAGCCAAATAATGTAACATATTTGGTGTTACAAATTTGTAACTTCCAAATATTACCCTTTATTGTGTAAATTTGGTGTTACACAATATTGAGATGAATTTCATAAAGCCATTTGAGAAATGGTTGCTAGAGATATGATTTTAACCCCAATAATGTGCTTTGGGGGTTACAAAATCATTTGGGAGGGTTTGGAACCGTTTGGAAAAACAGCACAAAATTTTGTGCTAAAAATGGTTAGTGGCCGCGCCCTGTGGGATAGAGAGTAGTGGCCGCGGCCACAGGCCAAAAACTGACCAATTTTTCAGTTTTTTCAATCTTTGTTGAACGGCTCAAAAAACCCAAATAACTCCCAAATTTCATTTTTAATTCCATATTAATCCAATTAAACATTGGTAACAGCCATGGGGGTTGGTGGAATTTTAAATTCAAAGGGTGTCTTTAAACTCTATAAATAGGAGCTGATAGCTCACTTGAAAGACATAACATTTCTATCCATTAGAGCACTTGGCTAGAAACACCTTGAGGCTTGATAATTCCATAAAGCATTTCCAATATCTGAGAGAGATCCCTTAGTGCTTGAGTTAGGGGGAAATAAGCTTTTGGACATAGGTTTTAAACCTTGTTCAAGTTGGGGATCCCCAATCCTCTTCACTTAGGTTGTGTAAGTGAGAGTTTACTCGTGTTTCTGTTCTTCATTTTATTCTATTGTTTTTCTTCTTATTCCCTTGTTCTATTTACTTGTATATTTTGTTTAAGAGTTGTAATCTTTTCTTTTGGTTCAAACACTTTATTTACTTGTAATCTTTTGTTTAGAGTTGTATTCTCACTATTCTCTTCTTCTTCATCATCTTTTTCCTTTTCTTTGTTTATTTGTAATTTTTCAGTTATAGAGTTGTAACCTTATTTAATCAATCTATATTTATTTGTAATATTATTGCATAGAGTTGTAATATTCTTACCTATTTCCATTGAGGCAATCTATTTTTTCCTAACATTCAAAAGCTTATCCTTGTTCGTTTCAATGGAAGGTGAGACCATCAAGATCATGAATCAAGACCTAGTGAGATTGGATAGGTTTGATGGGTCCAATATTACTAGATGGCAAGACAAGGTGAGGTTTCTTTCAACCTCTCCCAACGCCATCCGACAAGGACACTCCCGAGGAGGTGGAGAAAATAAGGAAGAGGGAGGAGGACAATCTCCTTTGTAGGGGTCATATCCTCAACACCCTTTCTGATAGGCTCTATGACCTCTACACCGAGGCCAAATCGGCCAAGGAGATATGGGATGCACTTGAGAAAAAGTTCAAGGCGGAAGAGGAAGGTACCAAAAAGTTTTTGATATCTCAATATTTTGATTTCAAATTTTTTGGTGATAAACCTATTCTTCCTCAAATTCATGAATTGTAAATAATTGATAACAAACTTAAAGTTTTAAAGATTGAGCTTCCCGAGGCCTTTCAAGTTGGTGCTATAGTGGCTAAATTACCACCAACTTGGAAGAGCTATAGGAAAAGAATCCTTCATAAAAATGAGGATTATTCTTTGGAGGAAATCCAAAAGCATATTCGAATCAAAGAGGAATCGATATGTAGAGATAAACTTGTGGAGGGGTCTAAGGAAGAGACTTCCAAAACAAATACGGTGTCACAACCAAAACATCCCAAAAATAAAGGGAAAAAGGGTAACGAGAAACCTTTGGGTCCAAAAAGAACCCAAACAAGTTTAAGGGCGAGAAAGGTCATTGCTCTGTCTGTGGGAAAAAAGGGTCACTATGCTAGAGAGTGTAGGCATAGAAAAGACCAACAAGGACCTAAGGTGAACGCACCTCAAGAGGAAAACATAGTTGCTACCCTTAGTGAGGTGAATGCGGTCCAAGGCAAGGTGAAAGGGTGGTGGTATGATACATGTGCCACCATCCATATCACGTATGACAAATCATTGTTCAAGACCTTTGACGAGCCAAAGGGAAACCATGAGATTCAAATGGGCAATGAGGGAAAATCCAAGGTACTTGGCAAAGGTACCATTGAAGTCTTTTTCACCACCGGCAAGAAAGTTATATTAGTGAATGTACTTTATGTTCCCGAAATGAGTAGAAACTTGGCAAGTGGTGATTTGCTTGGCAATCCCAGCATTAAAGCCGTTTTTGAATCCGGTAAACTTATACTTACCAAATCAAATGTATTTTTGGGAAAGGGGTACTATTGTGAGGGTATGGTTAAATTGTCAACCAATGAGGGTATGGCTAAATTGTCCACCAATGATGTAACTTTCAATGTTATCAATAAAAATGTTAATTCCGCCTATATTGTTGAGTATGATTCTTTATTTTTGTGGCATCTTAGACTATCGCATATAGGTTTTTCAACCATGAAAAGAGTAGTTAAATGTGGTATGATTGCATGCAATATTAAAAACTATGGTAAATGTGAAACATGTGTTAAGGCAAAAATGATTGAGAGACCACTTCCTAGTGTAGAAAGATCATCTAATTTACTAGATTTAATCCATAGTGATCTTTGTGAATTAAATGGTGTTTTAACTAGAGGTGGTAAAAGGTATTTTCTTACTTTTATAGATGATTTTAATAGATATACCTATGTGTTTCTTTTAAAGCATAAAGATGAAACTTTTGATGCTTTTAAATTGTATAAATTAGAAGTTGAAAATCAACTAAATAAAAAGATTAAGGTGCTAAGAAGTGATAGAGGAGGAGAGTACTTCTCTAATGAATTCAATACATTTTGTGAAGAAAATGGTATAATTCATGAGTGCACTGCACCTTATACAGCACAACACAATGGTGTTGCCGAAAGGAAAAATAGGACTTACTTAGAGATGATAAATTCTATGTTGGTGTTTTCTAAGTTGAACTTCAACTTATGGGGTGAAGTGCTTTTAACCGCTTGTCACATTCTTAATCGAATACCGATGACGAAAAATGAGATATCTCCATATGAGTTATGGAAATGAAGAAAAGCCAACACAGGGTACTTCAAACTGTGGGGGTGTCTTGTATATTGCAAGAAAAATGAACCTAATAGTACAAAGTTAGGTTCAAGAGCCATAAAGTATGCTTTTGTTGGTTATGTCAACAATAGTAAAGCTTATAGGCTATTAGACTTAGAGTCTAATATTGTGATTGAATCTACAGAAGTTGAATTTTTTTAGAATTTGTTATATGAGAACAATTCTCAAGCTTCTACATCCAAAGTTGATTCTCAAGAGGAGAATTCTCAAAAGGATGTAAAGCAACCCTTTGAACCTAGAAGAAGTCAAAGGCTTAAAAATCATAAAAGTCTAATAGTGGATGAGATAGATTCTTAACGAATTTTGATTCTACATGGTAGAAGGAAATAGAGAGGAAGTCATTAGGAAAATTCCTACTATACTTCTCGTTGAGAATGATCCTAAGACTTATAGAGAAGATATGCAATCGAGAGATAGTGCATTTTGGAAAGAAGCCATCAATGATGAGATGGATTCCATTCTTTCCAATAACACTTGGGAATTGGTAGACCTCCCACCAGGGTCTAAGCCAATCGGGTGTAATTGGGTATTTAGGAGAAAATACCACACTGATGGCACTATCCAAACCTTTAAAGCTAGATTAGTAGCTAAAGGGTTTAGGCAAAAAGAGGGTATCGATTATTTCGATACTTATGTGCCTGTTGTAAGAACAACTTCTATAAGAACTTTGTTCGCTTTAGCTTCTATAGAAAACTTGTATGTTCATCAAATGGATGTCAAAACAACATTCCTTAATGGTGACCTCAATGAGTAGGTCTATATGGAACAACCCGAAGGGTTTGTCCTACCAAAATATGAACATAATGTTTGTAGACTTGTAAAATCCTTATATGGATTGAAACAAGCTCCTAAGCAATGGCATGAGAAATTTGATCAAGCCATCGTGTCTAATGGGTTTAGACATAACTATGGAGACAAGTGTTTGTATTCCAAAACTTGTAAGGGATATGTGATTATTGTTCGCTTATATGTGGATGACATGCTTATTCTAAGTAATAGCATGAAAGGGATAGAAGAAACGAAGAGGTTTCTATCATCAACCTTCAAGATGAAAGATCTTGGAGAAGTTGACACCATACTTGGTATCAAAGTAAAGAAACATAGTGGGGGGTTTTTGCATTAGGGCAAGCCCACTATATTGAGAAAGTATTGAACAAATTTAACCATCTCAAGGTTAAAGATGCCAATACTCCATTTGATCATAGTGTAAAACTAAAGAAGAATGAAGGAAGAGCGATGGCTCAATTGGAGTACGCTAGTGCTATAGGGAGTCTAATGTACGCTGCCCAATGTGCTATACCTGATATAGCATTTGCGGTAAGTAAACTTAGTAGGTTTACAAGTAATTTAAGTGTGGATCATTGGAAGGCAATTGGAAGAGTCCTAGGTTATCTCAAGAAAACCAAAGGATTAAGTCTTCACTACTCCAAATTTCCTTCAATTTTAGAAGGATATACAGAAGCAAGTTAAATATCCAATCTTGGGGACAACTTGTCCACAACTGGTTGGGTATTTACACTTGGTGGAGATGCAATTTTTTGGGGTTCCAATAAACAAACCTGTATATCTCATTCCACTATGGAAGCAAAGTTCATAGCTCTAGCTGCTACCAGCAAAGAGGCCGAATGGTTAAGGGATCTGTTGATAGAGATTCCCCTAGTCAAAGAGAATGTATCTACTATATCGATACATTGTGATAGCCAAGCGACATTGGCTAGAGCATACAGTGGAGTGTATAATGGGAAGTCTAGACATATTAGTCTTAGACATGGATATGTAAGAGAATTGATTCAAAGATGAGTCATCTCAATATCCTATGTGAGAACAAGTGAAAATCTGGCGGATCCTTTCACTAAGCCACTAACGAGGGATTTAGTGGCTGCATCATCTCGAGGGATGGGACATAAACTCCCTAAAGAGATTCACGATTGATGGTAACCTATCTTAACACTAGTTATTCAACTAGTGTTAGGTTCAATAGGTAACAACAAGTCAATCAAGTGAATATTAGTTGTACTCAAAACAAGTCCCATCCAAGATATTGAGTACTTATGTGTTACCAAGTTGAGGGTTAAAACCGAAAGGTATTGTAATATAATTCAGTCTTGTGAAGACAAGTATTTTTGGTAACACAATACTGTAAGAATTCTACCTATATGGACCTAGGGGTGGTGCCACCTCTCATGAGAATTGGGAGTATTCTCAAGAATGTCCATGAATGGAAAGTGCACATGGCCATTAACGATGCAAAGCGAGACATAGAGATCTCAAGTGAACATCACAATGGTGTGTGTGTTATCACCGATTTGTTATCATGAAAAGATGGTTCATTGCCTAGTGCAACCAAATTTTCGACAAATTTTGTGATAATTACACTATAGTAAAGTTCAAGTTGAAAAACACTTTGCTTTATGCACTAATGCAATGACTCCTATAAGAAAGAGTTCTTATTTAATCAAGTGGGGGATATGTTATATTTTAAAATATAATGATTGATTAAATAAGTGTTACATAGATAACTATTTAATCTAGTGGGGGAATGTTATATTATTTTATAATATAACGTAATATTATATTATATTATAATATAATGTTTTAAATTAAATAAATGTGACAAAGAGTGTCACATATTGTAACATATAATAGAGAGTTACAATATTTAGATATATGAGACATATCCAAATAATGTAACATATTTGGTGTTACAAATTTGTAACTTCCAAATATTACCCTTTATTGTGTAAATTTGGTGTTACACAATATTGAGATGAATTTCATAAAGCTATTTGAGAAATGGCTGTTAGAGATATGATTTTAACCCCAATAATGTGTTTCGGGGGTTACAAAATCATTTGGGAGGGTTTGGAACCGTTTGGAAAAAAAAGCACAAAATTTTGTGCTGAAAATGGTCAATGGCCGCAGCCTGTGGGAGAGAGAGTAGTGGCCGTGGCCACAGGCCAAAAATTGACCAATTTTTCAGTTTTTTCAATCTTTGTAGAACGGCTCAAAAAACCCAAATAACTCCCAAATCTCATTTTCAATTCCATATTAATCCAATTAAACATTGGTAACGGCCATGGGGGTTGGTTGAATTTTAAATTCAAATGGTGTTTCTAAACTCTATAAACAGGAGCCTATAGGTAACTTGAAAGACACAACATTTCTATCCATTAGAGCACTTGGCTAGAAACACCTTGAGGCTTGATAATTCCATAAAGCATTTCCAATATCTGAGATAGATCCCTTAGTGCTTGAGTTAGGAGGAAATAAGCTTTTGGACAAAGGTTTTAAACCTTGTTCAAGTTGGTGATCCCCAACCCTCTTCTCTTAGGTTGTGTAAGTCAGAGTTTACTTGTGTTTTTGTTCTTCATTTTATTCTATTGGTTTTCTTCTTATTCTCTTATTCTATTTACTTGTATATTTTGTTTAAGAGTTGTAATCTTTTCTTTTGGTTTAAACACTTTATTTACGTGTAATCTTTTGCTTAGAGTTGTATTCTCACTATTCTCTTCTTCATCATCATCTTCTTCCATTTCTTTGTTTATTTGTAATTTTTTAGTTATAGAGTTGTAACCTTATATAATCAATCTATATTTATTTTTAATATTATTGCATAGAGTTGTAATATTCTTACCTATTTCCATTGAGGCAATCTATTTTTTCCTAACACTTTTTGTCCAGCTTCGTTATTAACCATGATTTGTTTTTATCTTAGGTGAGAAAGACATGGCAGACCCGGTAGCAAAAAAGAAGGGGCTCATCGAGGCCAGGGCCGCCAAGGTCAAGGGAGCTGCAATGAAGGCCACCAAGAGAACTACCAGGACCAAGTCGACAATCCTACTGGCCCATTCCCAGAGAGGTCAACAAATGTCATCCCTATAAGCACGGCTTTGATGGAGCTGCAACTACCCCTAGCCGCTACCTTACAAATCATCAACCTGGATCAGGAGCTGTGATGAAGGGTTTGGCTTAGAAGAGGAAGGCTGACACCGCTGGGCGAGCTCAAGGGGTTCGCGCAAAGAAGGCCAAGAAAATGGGGGATTCTGCTGTCAGTGACGCACATTTTCCCAAGGATGGCTTCACCATTACATCAGTGCTCCCAGATGCCCACGTTCACCCCATCAACTCACCCTTTCGAAAGAGGTCGAGTTGGTAATAATGGAGGAGAGGTGGATGATGGTGTTGAGGGCCTGGGATGAAGGCAGAGATTTTCGAGATAAGGTGTCCCGGGCCTTGATCACCCGACGTAATGTTGAGTTCTCCGGCCACAACAAATTGTGGACCGATTGGGAGCTGAGACCGGATTCTGTCCCAAGTTGGGGAAGGAATTGGCTCTATTTGTTGCGGACCTCCTGGTCCAGGTGGGGATCTCCATGTCTCACCTCCAGCTAAAGCATTATGCCACCTTGGCTAGCAATGAGGCCCTCTTCATCTCCTAGGCCATCCGGCACCAGGCCACCGCAGTAAGTCTTGTTTGTTTACTCTATGTTTCTATTGTTTCCTAGTGTGTTTATGTAACGCCCTGGATAGATAAGACCATTACATTGTGTGTTTAAAATAGTGCTTAACCTGCTAAGCAAGTCATTTGAACATAAATGTGTAATTAAGAACTAAGTCAAGGTCAAGTAATAAAAGATTTGGTCATCAAAATGATTATTTGTTATTAAATTAATAAATTTGTACACGGGATCCCAAAAAAATTATTTTATAGACTTGTAAAAGATAAACAGATACAATTTAGCCATACTAAGCTCCAAAAACAAGGCTTAACCCTAGTTCCTCCCAAGCTATCCCGACCGTGGTGGTTGAGGAGGCTGCATATGTACACACCGCCCCTGAAGCTCTCCAACTCATGGTTGGTCCAGCTATCAACTCCCTTACCTCCACCACGTAGAACCCGTGAGCTAAGGCCCAGCAAGAAAACATAAAAACAACAAACAAATATAACACAAGAGCAATCGGTAAACTTCAAACCAATTAATTCAATTATTCAATAGAATACAAGTATCGAGCTAGGCAACGATTAGCATATACTTTCATATATAACTCAAACCATAATACGAAAACTTTGGGGTAAGTGCCCTTAGGCCAAGCCCTCTGTTTATTTAGCTGAACCCGACTTGCTTAGGCCAATTCCTCAGATTATTTAGCTCACCCTGACTCGCTTAAGCCGAATTACGTCCAATACGCTTATCATCAACCCCGACACTCTCAAGTCATACATTCATATCCCAGATAACATATATACAACTCACAGAACACATATATTGAATTACAGGGAATCTCAGTCCCAATGACAACCACATGGGTGTAGTTTACTTACCTCAGATCCCGAGCAGCAAGCATATGGCAACCCTGAGCACGATCCTTAATTCGTGAGCCCTTGCAGAAAAACCTAGTCACAATCCGATAGTGGATAACCATAAGACCCTAACCCATTTAAAAACTTTGGATTCAAATACTAGCCTCCGAGACCTCATTTCAACTAAATTGGGTAGTATAAATCATCCCGAGCGCTTAATTTTTAATTCTTGAGCCTCCATGAGCCCTAACACAATCCTAGGCTAAAACTGTCTAGGCGAGCCGCGAAAAAAAACTTTGGATTCAAATAATAGCCTCTGGGACCTCGATTTCTACTAAACCGGGTAGTAGAAATTGTCTCGGGCACTTAAGTTTTAATTCCCGAGCCTCCCTGAGCCTTAACACAATCCTAATCTCAAACAATCTAGGCGGGCCGCGACCTGGTCCTGAGTGTTGCAGCGCGCCTCAAGTCAAAGGCGTAGCCTCTGCATCTGGATGAGGCGAGCGGCGACTGGCCCCTTAGGGTCGCAACGCGCTTTCATGTCAGCAACCTTGCCAGGGCCTTTTTTGGCACGCGAGTCGCGATGCCCATGAACTGGGTCACGGCGCGCCCTCGTGAACCCAGAAATCCCTGGGTTTTCAATGATTTTTCCCAACTCCAAGGCCTAGAACTCAGCCTACTTATACACCCAAACCATAACCAAACTTAAAAATCATGTTTAGGATCCACAATAACACAACATAATTATCATAATTACCATAGGAACTAATCCATATCTTTAATAGAACTCAAATTCAGACCCAAACTTTAAACCTCATTAAAACCCAAACCATAATAGAATTCATCAAGAAAATAGGGTACAAAACTTACCTCAAACTGCACACTATGGCCTTGAATAATCCTTTAGTGAGCCTAGCTCTAGTTCCTCAGTCCCCAAGCTTCCTTTCTTCAAATTCCTAAGCAATATCTTCAGATTTCCCCAGCTCAAACCAAGATTTCCTCAAGGTTTTTCCTTTATACTCAAAGCATTCAAAAGGGATGAGAGAGAGACACGTGGGAGCATGAGTGAGGGAAAGTGTTGAGAGGTTCTGATATGTTCTAGCTAAATCCTAGAATTATCTGGGTATTTCCTTTACAAAAAGATAGAAATACCCCTTAAACAAAATCAACTTCTCATTTCCCATCAAGGGAAAAGTGGTCATTGATTTCGGAGGATCATGTAGTAAGTATTTGCTGCTGATAGAATTTTCCTACAACAATTGCTACCAGTCAACTATTGGGATGGTATCCTACGAGGTACTTTATTGAAGGAGGTGTCGATCACCGTTGCATTGGGACGAGGTAGGAGAAAGGCAACTACTTGGACCCGACGCTGTTAGAGAAGCTCAGGATGCAGTAGCACTGATTAGGAAGCGTATGCTCGCTGCTCAGAGCCGTTAGAAAAGTTATGCAGATGCTAAGCGGCATGATGTGGAATTCTAGGTCGGAGAACAAGTCTTCTTAAAGATATCTCCTATGAAAGGTGTGCAGCAGTTTAGGAAGAAAGGCAAGTTTAGTCCCAGGTTTATAGGTCCTTTTGAGATATTGGACGAAGTGGGAGCAGTTGCATATAGATTAGCCCTACTGCCAGCTCTAGCAGATAGCCATCATGTGTTCCACATCTCAATGCTATGTAGATATGTGACAGACCCATCACACGTCCTCAGGTATGATACGATAGCACTCCTGAAAGACTTGAGTTACGAGGAACGGTCGGTTAGCATCCTAGATAGAGGGATGAAGGTATTACGGTCTAAGATTATTCTGATAGTCAAAGTCCTATGGAGTAAAAGTTCTGAACGGGAGGCAACGTGGGAGTTGGAGGAGGACATGCTAGCTCGGTATCCGGAATTGTTTGGTAAGTAAATTTCTGGGACGAAATTCTTTGTAGTAGGGGAGAATTGTAGAGTCACAAAATGTTTACTTAGCTAGCTAGATAGTTAGTAGTAGTTTTTAGTATTTTAGATTTCGTGGATTTTGGTTCAAAGTGGGACTTTGTAGGACACTCGTAGCAATAGTTATGGATTTTATAAGTTTAGCCTATAGTTTAGAAATATTAATTATAACATAAGGTTTGATTAATAGACACTTGGGCGGTGAGATAAAAGTGTGTTTTCGATATTGAAGTGTAGATCGGTTCTAGTTCTAGTTCATCCAAGGTAATATTATTCATAAGTTCTTTTCTTTATGATTCCTTAGTTTTCCTTAAGTCTCTTTCATATCCTAACTTCTGTTTATGGTTTTGTGGTTAGGTGTTTAAGTTCTTTGATCTAAGGGTCTTCTCGGTAAGTTTCCTCTTTGATGATTTAGTTTCCTTTTCATCTCTTTTCCTTAGAAACTCACCATTCTTACTTTTGGTTTTAGAAGTGTTCTAATCTCGCTCTTGTTCTCATGTTATATGTTTCTATGATATGTTATGCTTATGATATGTTATCTTATGTTATGTTGTGTTACGTTTACGTTATGTTTATTATTTTTATAGTCCTTGGGCACATGACTTGTCTAGCTAGCAAGCCCCACAAATCTATATGGGCATATGACTTGCTTAGTTAACAAATCCCAAGAAGTATGATGGCCATTGTAGTTTTATATGATATATGTTTTATAGCATATGTTTATGATATAGTTTTATGTATATGATTTATGTTATATGTTGGTAGTAGATTTTCCTTGCTAGGCATTACGCTCACTCCTTTATTTTTTTTTAGTGTGATGCAGGAAACTAGATACAGAGGCGGAAGGATTCTTGGTGGCTTGACTTGTGTATTGAGAATGAATGGAAGGAATGGGCTGCGAGTCGATCGAGGATGACGTTTATTTTATTTTTTGATGTTTTTATGTATTTTCGACATTTAGCTTTGTAAAAAACTTCATTTAATTTAAAGTTATGTTTTATTTTAAAACAATGGGATCCCATACCGCTCATTTATGTATTTCAATATTTACTTTGGAGTTTTTAATAAAGTTATGAATATTCTTTATGTATGCTTTCTCAAAAATAGTGGTTATGTCTAGTAGTTTAATGGTCCAAAGCCTTAGAAGTAGTTTGGTCATTACAATTGGTTTCTCAGAACCAATACTGAACAACAATATTCTCTGTCTTTCATTTCATTACTTGGAACAAGTACTTCTCGCTCTCTACCTTACTATATCTTATACAAAGTCACCCTAGCCGTTGACCAGCATTCACCACTGTGACTATTCAATCAAGGGACCGTACTTATCTCAATGCCCTAAACACTTGCACATTCGATGTATAATTCTTCAAAATCGAAGTTACTTCTTCAGATTGCCAGTCTTTCTGAAGGTAACCAATAATTCTAGGTTTCAATATTATAATCTTTGTCTTCTACATCCTTTTCCTGTACTTGGAAAATAAACAGTCTCAACCCGACATTATCAATTTCGATGTTCCACATAGAAATACAATCTTCTGTCGCCCAAATGCCTTATTGTGTCATCCGTTCACACGAACCAAAGTGTGTTAACTCAATCTGTTGAGTCGCAACCTTTCATGTCCAACCTTCTTACTTGCCATCTAATGTGGTTCACTCTTACGATCAAATACTATACCTATTTACCTTCCAATATACATATATTAGATATTAACATCCATTTAAACTTCCTGGTTATAATATTCTTAAGGAGGTAGTACAATATTCATCTAGAATCTCCACCTTAACACAAGGTTCCATCGGATCACTCATCCGATCTTCACACTAATTGATTCATACTAAAATAGTAGGATTATAAATCATTCCTACAAGATCTTCTCTCTGAATTTCGTTGTCCATAGAGATATATCTGTCCACTATCACCTGCATATACTATATGAATCTTGATCATTACTTCGTCTGACTTTACTGTAATCCATGGCATCCTACCCAATTGGCACAGACCTTTCCAACTTTAGGAGGTGAACTTCCATATTAATTTTCTCTTATACAACCAAGGGTTTCGAATATGAATAACCCATTAATTTCCACTGGGTCCTGGTCTCAAGGTTACTCCTCTACAAATGACCAAACCCTCAAACTCTTTTCTCTGATACATTCACTCCTATTTCCCAGGTGCCCATACTACACCCTAACCATGGATTTCTAACAATATTGTCTGCTTAATGCTCCATGTATAACATTCCTATTCTTATTCCTTCATCTCCCGTGAAGCACGAACAACCATCCTTTCATTCTATACCTGGTCGGGTCTTAGTCTTTGATGCACCACCTTATAGTTTCATATTTTAAGTAAAGACAATATCCTTCACATTGTCCTTCCGTATCCATCTATTGCTTTCGGATTCTAATACCATAGGGTGCTAACCAATCCTTATTTTATCTTCTGAAAATCTAATACAAAACTATCCATTCAGTCCAACTTTAGGTTCTTGTGTCATCACAGTTTTGGGTATAGATATCTTCAAAGATGTTTCGAGTAGTAACTAACGTGTCTTACTTGTCTCACTGTACTTTACACCCCTCAGGGTTCTTCAGTAATTTCTTTGTGACTTTTAATTGGATTCCTTCATACATGATCCCATCACTTCCTATAACATGACCTTGAATACCTTTGGAGAAATTGAAGCTTACAATTTCTGGAGCCTTACATGAAACCCTGCTTTATAAGTCTTAGCACTATCAACGTAGTAGTCATTCACATTCTGATTCTAATTGGGAGTAGACCAAGATATTCGTAACCAATCTGGATGTGGCTCATCCATGTCATTTCGGTACTCTCTGCTTGTCGAACTTACCTGTGTCATTGATGCATTGGTCAGTTAAGAACCTTCACTGATAATCTATCATATCCTACTAGGTGCAAGAAGTAATTCCTAAAATGTCTCCTTCCTTGATCCTCAGCTGGTAATAACCAGATCAAAGATCAATTCCTGAAAACATTGTCCTATCTTGCAACTGCGCAATTGAACCCTTCATCCTTAACAGACGATGTCTGTAGAGTCCAAGAACTTTACTTAGCTAGTTAGATAGTAGTATTATACTAATACTAGTATTATCTTTATGACAGTGGATTTTTGGTTCAGACCGAGATTTATTTGGACACTCATAGTAGTACTTGTAGATTTTCTAAGTTTAACCTATAGTTTAGAAATATTAATTTTAACCTAAGGTTTGATTAATATGACTGATATTTAGGATAATATTTAATATACTATAAGGTTTAGATAAGAACCAATAAGGTACTAGCACATGTCATGTATGGGTTTATTAATGATTAAGTATTTTGAGGATTAAATTTATTAAGGTTAAAATTTGAATACTCTGAGGTCAGTCAGTAGCTTTGAAAACGTTAGAAGGCTTAGTCAAGGCTATTCACTCAATTTAAATTAAGCTAAAAATGTGTAATTTCATGTTTAAATAATCAGCGTATGCCGATATATCACAGCTATAGGGGGCGATATATCGCAGCACGAAGATACGAAAAACATGAAACGTTGCACGATTGCCTCGGGCATACTGGCCCAGGCGATATATTGCCTACAGGGAGCAATATATCGCCCCTCTCAGCATATTTTGAATGTTTTCAAAAATGTTCTCCATTCAAACCTTCAACCTCTTGATAAGTCCAACATCTTTTTGAACGAGTCTTCAGCCTCTGCTGAACGATAATTCAAATTATTTTCACTTAAAAAGCCATTATTTGTATTCAAGTTAAATGAAGATCTTTTCATTCCTAAACACTATAAATAGGACCTAGTACCGAGCCATTTATTCATCTATTACTCTAAGTTCAGAGGCTGCAAGTTGCTAGGTGAGTGTGAGAGTGTAAACACTTGGGTTAGGAATTATAAGCTTGATCACTATAAGCTTATCAAACACTTGGAGAAGTAAGGTTTATTCACATTTCGGTTCAAGGTTTAGATTGATCATAGAAGTACTCAAGGTATCCCAAACTCTAGTCCATTTCTGTATTATGTTTTTTAAGAATCCTCATAGTCTTCTACTCATTCTAACCTTATTCTTATTCTTGGTTAGGACATCAAAGTTGTTAAGCACAAGGTTTTTGGTAAGTATATTTTGATAGCATAGTCCCTTTTTCACTTTCATCCCTTTTCTTCAATATACTCACCATATTACAAATGGTTTTTAGGAGTGTTCTAAGGTCCCAAATCAGTTCTCATATCCCGGTTATTTTGGTAAGGAAAATAGGATAGGATTTATGTGTTATATCATTTTATATGTTATCTTATGATTTTATGTTATGTAATATGTTATGTTAAGTATGATTGTAGACTTGGGCATATGACCTATATGACTAACAAGCCCCAAATAGATTATGGGCATATGACTTGCTTAGCTAGCAAGACCCCACTAATCTAATGGGCATATGACTTGTTTAGTTTATGGGACCCCAAGTAATAATGGCCATTATAGTATGTATGTGACATAAGTGTTATAGTATGTTTTATGTTACCTTATGAATTTTATGTATATGGTTATATGTTAGATTTTCCTTGCTGGGCATTAGGCTCACTCCTTTTTGCTTATATGTGTAGGAAAATAGTTTTAGTGGCGGGTAAGGTTCGTGGCAGCTTGGGGAATGTGTATTGAGGCGGAATGGATTCAAAGAGCCGAGAGTTTCGATTCGAGGATGTAGTTTTTGTTCTTATGGTTTTTATATGTATTTTTCCGCATTTTATTATGTAATCTCTTTTTAAATTGCCATTATGTTGTGTTTTGTTTTTAAAACAATGGGATCCCATATCCTATTTGAGATTTTATGTAAGTCTAATATTTGTTTTTACAAGTTTTAATAAAGTTATGATCTTTTCACTTGTAAGTTTTGTTAAAGATTAGTGTCTATGCATAGTTTTCGTTAATGGTCCAAGGTCTAGAGTAGTTGGGTCATTACAATGTCAGTGTGTCCCACGATACGATGCTCCGTCTGACCCATCCTCAAATCAATTACATTCTTCAATCGAAACATTAATTCTTTCTGCTTAACTAATATCATTCTTCATGATGTCCCTGATACTCAGTCCATCCATACCCAAAGCCCGTAGCGTACCAAATAATTCTTTGTGAACCCATCTGAAGCCTTACTACCTAATCCAGTTTCGATTCAGTCTAGCTGATATATTCCAGGTGATATCTACCCCAATGTCTAGGCATCCCGTAGAAGCAACTAGGTCCTTCCCTTCCCAATCCAGACATCATTACCATCTCCTGCAATCCATGGTTGTCCCTTATTTAATCGATTAGCTCATACTTAGGCTCATATAAAAGCTCTCATATGACGAGCTCAATCACTTTTACCATAAACCTCTCACCACTTGTATTCCAATTCTTCTCTTGAAAGTCACCAACTCTTCCCCAGCAGGCACTAATATCTCAAGCCCCATTGTATAACAACCTTGAGGCATGTACTTCATATTTGAATTTTTTCTGGGGGATTTGCAGCACTGAATTCTTCCAGCTCATTATATAACAAAGAACAAGGACTAACTAGTCAATCAGTCACCTCCGAGGGACTATCCTCGAGCTCTGACTACAACGAGGTAGACCAGTCCTCCATTCTCTAATCTCGAGCAATTTGCCCTAATGTGATTAACTATTCCATGTAAAAAGCATCCCTTCACTTAGCGACCTCCTAGATGACGTCTCCCACATCTGGCACATACTAAATAACTTTACCAGGCCTCATCGCCGCCCTGGCGGCTAACTTGTAAATTATAACCCTTTACATCAACACCAAGAGTAGTAGAACTATCAAGGGTCCTTCTTTTCTGGTTACTGACCATCTACTCTTACTTAATCCCATAAATGGGAATCCCATAAATGGGAATACCACTACCTGCGCTTCTTGCCCTACGGAATTCACACTCCATATCTCGTCTCTTATGTCTTTAATAACAAGGCCCTCCCTACTGCCCAAGCATAGATAGAACTCTCATGCACTGGAGTGACCCTAACTCTCTGGGGCATCCTAGAGTTCAGTCCTCATCAACTAAAAGTGGATATAGCCAACCCACCAAATTCATTAACATACTCTGTCGTTGTCTTACCATTTTGAACCAAGTTCATAAACCCATTAGCCTTTGCAGTTCAAACTGCGTCACAGTAGCCTCTTTTTTCAAACCATTGTCTGAATTCCTCCCAACCCGTCATGAAAACAGTTTGGGTCTGGGGTACTATTTCCCACCACATTAGGGCATCTTCCTACCGCATATGCATGGCACCATTACTCTATCATGATCTACCATTCTCATATCATTAAGGACAGAGTTAATCACGCCCATCCAATGATCAGTTCCTGAGCAAACCCAAACCTTCCTTGAAAACTAGAGGATAATGCCTCTAACGTCGTTCATATGATAACTCTTATTTGTTTCCATCCTTAGGTTGAACCAACACTAGTGCCCTTACTGTCAAGACATACGAAGCAGCGTTTCCCCATCATAACCCGATGTCTCAACCATCTAATCTATTTATCCTGATCTAGCAGCCTTACTCGCCTACCTGCAAATATCAGTTGCGAATTCCTGGGGCAGATGGAGGGTTCCGACCATAACTATCATCTACAACCCCCACTCTAACAATACCAGGTCTGATTAACTATCTTGAGTACGTACATTCTGAATTAATCCGTAATCACCAACTGAACCCCTCAGCCCTGACGTTCATATCCAGAATAATCCCACGGGCAAATCCAAACAATCACAATAATCACACACACAATATATGTATCAAGGCACCAATCTCCATTACCCATGCATTAACTATCAAATTCCATTACTACCAAATACACTCATACACATCATGCTTTCTATACTAGCATGCAGATAAGCCAAATAGGTTTAATTTAAACAATTAACCACATAATCATGCCATTAGATACCTAACCGTGAGTTAAGCTTATCTTTAGCGGTGAGTGTACACGCCCAGGCAGTCTTGAGGAACCCTTAAACCTAGATCACTCTGATACCAAGTTGTAATGCCCTGGATGGCCAAGACTATTACATTGTGTGTTTAAAATAGTGCTTAACATGCTAAGCAAGTTGTTTGAACTTAAATGTATAATTAAAAACTAAGTCAAGGTCAAGTAATAAATTATTTGGTCAAAAATGATTATTTTTCAATAAAATATTAAGTTTGTACATGGGATCCAAAAAAAAATTAATTTACAGACTTGAGAAAGATAAAAAGATACAATTTAGTCATCTTAAGCGGCAAAAACAGGGTTTAACCCTAGTTCCTCCCAAGCAATCCCAACCGTGGCGGTCGAGCAGGCTGCATATGTGCACACCACCCCTAAATCTTTCCAACTCATGGCTAGTCCAGCTATCAACTCCCTTACCTGCACCTCATAGCACCCGTGAGCCAAGGCCCAGTAAGAAAACATAAAAACAACAAACATATATAACACAAGAGCGATTAATTAACTTCAAACCAATTAATTCAATTAATCAATAGAATACAAGTATCGAGCTAGGAAACGATTAGCATATACTTTCACATATAACTCAAACCATAATACGAATACTTAGGTGTCGGCGCCCATAGGTCGAGCCCTCTGATTATTTTGCTGACCCCAACTCACTTGGGCTGAGTTGCATCCAATACGCTTATCATCAGCCCTAGCACTCTTAGGCCATACTTTCATATCCCACATAACAGATATATAACCCACAGAACACATATATACAATTACAGTGAATCTTAGTCCCAATGACAACCACATGGGTGTAGTTTTCTTACCTTAGATACCGAGCAACAAGCATATGACGTCCCCAAGAACGATCCTTAATTCCTGAGTCCTTGCGGTAAAACCTAGTCACAATGCGATAATGAATGACCATAAGATCCTAAACAAGTTAAAAACTTTGGAGTCAAATACTAGCCTCCAAGACCTTGATTTCTACTAAACCAGGTTTTAATTCTCGGGCCTCCCTGAGCCCTAAGACAATCCTATGCTAAAACTATCTAGGCGAGCCGCGACCTGGTTTTGTGGGTCGCAACATGCCTCAAGTCATAGGCGTAGCCTCTGCATCTGGGTGAGGTGAGCAGCGACTTCCCCTTAAGGTCGCAACGTGCTTTCATGTTAGCAGACTTCCCACGGCCTTCTTGGGCACACGAGCCGCGACGGCCATGAACTAGGTCGCCACGTGCCCCCGTGAACTCTAAGGCCTAGAACTCAGTCTACTTATACACCCAAACCATAACCAAACCTGAAAATCAAGTCCAGGATCCACAATAACACAACATAATTATCATAATTACCCTAGGAACTAATCCATATCTTCAATAGAACTCAGATTCAGACCCAAAGTTTAAACCTCAATAAAACCTAGACTATAACAGAATTCATAAAAAAAGCAGGGTACAAACCTTACCTCAAACTGCAGACTATGCCCCTGAATAATCCATTAGTGATCCTAGCTCCAGTTCCTCAGTCCCCAAGCTTCCCATCCTCAAATTCATAGGAAATATCTTTAGATTTCCCTAACTCAAACCCGAGCTTTCCTCAAGGATTTTCCTTCATACTCAAAGCATTCCGAAGGGAGGAGCGAGAGACACGTGAGAGCAAGAGTGAGGGAGAGTGTTGAGAGGTTATGATATGTTCTAGCTAAATCCTGGAATTATCTTGGTATGTCCTTTAACAAAAGACAAAAATACCCCTTAAACAAACTCAGCTTCTCATTGCCACTCAAAGGCAAAGTGGTCAGTTATCCCGATTCCCGCTATTTCCTTGAGTCATCCTATAAATCCCCAATTAATCCCGTCATGTCAATTACCAAATATTTATCCATTACTCGATGAACCCCAAATATACACTAAGCTTCCCAAAATACCGCTAGACTCACCCTGAGCCAAGTATTAAACACCGCTGTGACTATTCCGCTAATCCGCTCACTAGGATTGCCTCGAGCCATATACTGGAAATATATCCACATTATAATGTGGTCTCAATCTTTTTCTCACATATATTAACATTTATGCCCGCAATAGGCCAATATTACAAATATGCCCCAATTATCAAGAATTGGCCCACATGCATATTTAATACTCATAAACATGCATATAATTATACTCACATTATCATATATATCATGCATGCCGCAGAGTCACGCATTTAATCAATTAATCACACATATATTCAATTATGCCCTCTCGACACACTAATCAAGGCACTAAACCCTATTAGCATTTTTGGGAAGTTACAGTTTCTAACTCTACTATATTTTAGGATATTCTATTAGCTAACGGGAAAGTGAAATTGGTAGCAGAGTTGGCCATGAAGCTCGAGACAACCCAGTTAGAGCTAGAGGCAGTCGTCAACCATTGGGAATCGACCAAAGAAGCTCTTGCTAAGGAAATGATCCAGATTCGAGATGAACAACAGGAAACATTGTCCCAAACGGATGCCGACCACAAAAAGGTGGTGGAAAATCTAACTGGGGAGCTAGAAAAATGGCAGGCAGAGGTGTCTAGTGCTCGTAACTCAAAGGCATCCCTTAAGGCGCTTATGGAGACAGCCGAGAACTATCTATGGCAATACCTGGATAAGGTGGAGTCCCTTGGGGGCGGGTCTAAGCGTTGGAGGCTCAAGCTCAACTAGAGCGAAGGGGATGTCAGGAGGCTCAGAAGGAGAAGTAGCAAGCGGATACTATGCTTGCAGCCATGTTCGATGAAGCCATTTATATGTCCTGTCTCCAAGACAAGAATATGAACCTTCAGCTCTATCCATAAGTTTCCAAGAGGGCCGAGTTTATGGTGAAAGAGAAAGAGGACACAGAGCCCCTTGCGGTTGACGACAATGAATATAGTGTTGTACCCCCTCTCCTAGACCAAGACGAGACCCAAGCTTAAGGGTTCTTGTAATGATATTTCCCATTTCTTTTTTGTAATTTCTTGAATGGGTGAGGATGGGCTTAAGACAATTTTTTGTTACTGTTCTTACATTAATCTCAATCTTTTTATCCTTTTATTTCCCATTTTCTATTTGCTTTTCCCTTTACAAATTCACTAAATGTGTTACCATTTTGTATGAACATTTGCTTTGTGGGATCTTGGTTCCAATGGCCAGGACCATTAAATGTGAATGTTAGATGAAAATTAATTAACTTATCCCGAACCTAAGATCTTGGTTCCAACAGCCAGGACCGTTAGGGGGAAAATTAGATCAAAATTAAATAAGTTATCCTGGACATAAGATCTTGGTTTCAACAGCCTGGACCGTTAGGGGGAATATTTGATAAAAATGAATTAAGTTATCCCAGACTTAAGATCTTGGCTCCAACGGCGATGACCGTTAAGGGAAACCTAAGATAAAGATTAAATAAATTTCCCCAACCATATTATGTCTGAAGAAATTTTCAACTTTTAAGGTGTTATGAATCCGGATTAGGACTAGGCCTCGAGCCTTGCATCCTTTTTTTCTACAGATTGCATATATCTATTGATGGCCTATATATGAATCTGAATTAGGACTAGGCCTCGGGCCTTGCACCCTTTTTTCTCCAGATTGTATAGACGAATCTATTGGTGGCCTATATATGAATTCGGATTAGGACTAGGACTAGGCCTCAGCCTTGCAGCTTTTTTTCTCCAGATTGTATAGACGGATCTATTGATGGCCTACACCCCAAATGATCAAAGAGTAGAGTCTTAGGTCACTTGTTTGGGAATAAATTAAAGATGGACATCGAGCTTCTTCTTTTCTAAAATACTTCCTATGGTGTTTTGTTCACACCATTTTTATTTAATCAGAAATTCCCTTGGGGCGTACATTGACTGAAAGTAAATATATTGAAAAGAAAATATAAGATTAAACCCTCCCAACTACTGGTAGCACTACTACCAAAACATGCTTTTAGGACACTTTTTTAGGGCACTCACCTAGATGCTAGCCCTAAAAACATATCCTAGACTTTTTAGGACACTCATTGAGAGTCCTTAAATAATTTCTTTTAGAACAAGCAGTGCGAGCCCTAAAAACTGATTTGTGTCCTATAAGTTTGATTTTTTTTTTAACAAAAGTTTCTAGACTTTTGGGCCACTCATTGAGAGTCCTTAAAGAATTTCTTTTAGGACATTCAATGTGAGCACTAAAAAGTTATGTGTCCTAAAAGTTGGAATTTTTTTTTAACAAAAGTTCCTAGACTTTTTAGGACACTCATTGAGAGTCGTTAATGAATTTCTTTTATGACAAGCAAAGCAAGCCCTAAAAACTTATGTGTGTCCTAAAAGTTTGAATAATTTTTTTTAACTAAAGTTTTATTATATATTAAATTACAAAGAAAATCAACAACAGCCCATTATGTCTCTCTCTCTCTTTCCTTTGATTTCCTCTCTCTTCCCCCATTTATCTTTCTCTCTTTCTCTCACGCAAGTCCGCTGCCCAGCCACGAATGGTGGCACTCCTACCACCACTCCTACACAACCCGACCCACGATGTACCCCAGCCCTCAAAACCCCCAGCCCTACAAGCCCCTAGCCTCACGCTCCCCCTAGGCCTCTCGACGGAGCCTCTAAAGTTCGGTGACCATGTGGGTTTCCGAAACATTTTGGGCATTTTCTGACAACCTCAACCCACCCCAATCCAAATGACCACGACCACTATATTCTTTGTGCTTTGGGCTTCAAAACTCACTAAAGGATTGGGCCGAACCACCACCGTGGGGTGGTGATGCCGCCGTCATCATTGGAGCTCCGGTGGGAACTTTGGCTACCATTTAATTTTTTGAAAATTAAAAATAGAACTTTTTAGGACTCGCAATGCAAGCCCTAAGAAAATTATTTTGGTTAGTCCTGAAAAACCACAGTTTTTAAGGCTCTCATATAGAGGACTCGCGCTCCGCGAGTCCTAAAAAGCCTTTTTTATAGTAGAGTAGTACCAGCGGAGATGTTCAGCGTTCCAGGCCCATGGGACCACTATTCCATCTAGCCCCCTTAGTCGATATGTTCATGGACACACTTCATTTTGGATCTCGTAACTTCCTTCCCAGTTGAGTCCTAGAACCCCCACTCCTAGATCTTTGTGATGCAGTGAAAACTCTTCTCTATGACTAGATCAACTATAACGTCCCAAAATTACCTAATAAGGCTTAGGGCCTTGATTAGGGGACCAGGATGACAATATATGGATTATATGTTTATTTTATATATTTGATTGTGATTATGTTAGTTATATGATAATATAACTAGTTATGCATGTTTAGGAATATTAAATATGCATGTTGGCTCGTTTCTTATTAGAAGGGAAATTTTCGTAATTTGGTTTATTATGGTCATAATTGTATATATGTGCATATATATGATATATGTGAGAGACCACATTATTATGTGAGTTTGCTTGGGTTACTCAACACGAGACTATCCTAGCGAGAAAGTTAGCAGGAAAATCACAACAAGATCCAATACCCGACTCGGGGTGAGTCAAGGGATATTTTAGGTACTTGGCATTAAATTGGGTGAACGGTTAATGGTAATGAATAATTAAGGATATATTTGAGTTAGTGAGATTAGGCGGGAATACTGAGGATTTTGACCATTTTTCCCTCGGGGACGTTTTTGGTACCCTGAGCCTCGGGATTAGCTTATGTTAACTTAAGACTTAAGAAAATACAAAACTCTCAAAACACTCCCTCACCCAACTGACCCTCCCTCTCTCTCTTTCTCTCTCATCTTCTTATTTAACTTTTTTAACAAGTAACAACATTCTCCCTTCAAACCAAGGAATTGAAGGCTCGGGATTAGAATTCAAGATAGCTTGTAGATACGGGATCACCGTTCAAAGCTGAGGTAATGTTTAATCTCTAATTTTAATTGAATTTTTGTTAGAGTTTATAGTTGTTCTTGAGGTGTTCTTGAGCCTTATAGGTCAAGAGCTAAATTGGGAGTTTTGATGAGTTTTGCATCTAGGTTTTAGTTGGGTTTTTTTGCTGGGGTGATAATAAAACTGTTATGATGATTGAGTTATTGTTTTAGGGTGGAATTGGGATTGTTCGGGTTGAATTTTACTGATGAAAAATGGAGGAAATCTGGGTTCGCAGGGCCAAGTTGCGGCCCTGTTCTTGAGGGGTCGCGACCCAATCGAACCCAGGGCCCTTGGGGGCTTCTGTCTGGGAGGCGCGCCGTGACCCTCAAAGGCAGGTCAAGGCCCGTGTTCCATTTCTAAGGGAGGACAGCCTCTGACTTTAGGGCCACACCATGACCCTCAAGGGCAGGTCACGACCCGTCTGGGCTATTTTTTCCATGGTGACTTTTTAGAGACGGGAATTTTTTCCTTAGGGCTCGAGATCGATTCTACTACCCGGTTTAGTAGAATTCGAGGTCCTGAAGGCTAGGACTCAGTCTAGAAGCCTTTATTTGCTCGTTATTTATGGAATCCTATGTTATGGTTGTGACTAGGTTATCGCTAGGTCTCAGAACCTTGATCGTGCTCGAGGGTCGTTCTTATTTTATTCTATAAATGGACCTGAGGTAAGAAAATTGTACCGAATATATGTTATATATGATTAGGGCTTCACTCGACTATTAATAAAAATTATGAATAGGGCTTGGCCCCCTGAGAATGATTATGATTATGTTATTGATTTAACATACTTGAATACTTTATACCTGCTTAAGTGTTTCATGACTGTTCGCATGGTTTGTGTGGCTAGGGCTTGGCCCTGTTAAATTAACATGATTATTACTATGATTACAGTTACTTGATGATGATATGTTATTAATATGTATGCATGTTTGTATTGTTGAAGTATGCCTATCCATATATATTTCTAAATCGATATTCGAATACTTGGTTCTGGGCTTGACTTATTAGTTAATGACGGCAATAGCGCACTGGTCGAAAGGCTTGAGCCTAAATTAGCAACGTACTATTACGTTGGCTGACCCAATGGTCATTGGAAAACCAAGTGTTTGGCTAGCTCTATGGTTTGTTACTGAGAGCTAAGATCGAGGGCCCCAGGTGACTTTATGGTAACATGGCTAGGGCATAGGGCCCCGGGGTTGACTCTATGGCCAACTACTCAGGGCAGCGGCCCCATAATGGTCCAATGACAATTTATTTGTAATTGTATGCCTATATGAGTAGGTTACTACTACTGGACATGCCAGATAAGCATCTGGAGATTTATACTTTTTGTTCATGCACATGTTTAAGTTTTCTTGCTGAGCCTTGGCTCACGGGTGCTTTGGGGTGCATGTAAGGGAAAAGGAAATCTTGACCAGCCATGAGTTGAAGAGCTTTAGTGGTGGCCTGTACATATGCGGCTGCTCATCCACCACGGCCGAGGATATCTCAGAGGAACTAGGGTTGTAGCCCTAATTTTGCCGCTTAGGTTGGTCAGTTGTAACTTTTGATGGATATACACCCTTTTAAACATTTGTTTGTAATATATTGGGATTCCATGTACGTCTAAACCTTTTAAATAAAACTCAACAGTTCCCTTGACTAAAAATTTTAACCCTAACCTTTGATGTTAACCTTAGTTGCACATTTATATCCAAATGACTTGATTAGCAAGTCTGACACAATTTAAAATACACAGTGCAACGATCCTTGATTAGGCGGGCATTACATCACCAATCTTGAACTTCCGGCTTTTGACTTTATAATTAAAATTCCTTTGATCTTTCCGTGATACATTTTCAGTTGAACTTGTGAAGCTTCCCATACCTCTTCAACGAGGTCCAAGGATTCTTGGAGCAAAGCTTGGTTCAGATGGGATCGTATGTGTCTCGTTTGTGAGATGGGACTGTGGTTTCCACTGGGATGACGACTTCACACCCATAGACCTATGAGTAGGGAGTATGTCTAGTTGAAGTTCTTTCTGTGGTCCGGTATGCCCATAGCACACAGGTAAACTCTGACATCCACTTACTCTTGCAAGCTTGGAGTTTTTTCTTCAGTGTCCCATTTAAAATTTTAATCACGACCTCTATCTACCCGTTTGCTTGAGGTCTTGTGACTGCGGAGAAGCTCTTGATGATTCCATGTCTCTCACAAAAGTCAGGAAAATGGACGCGTTTTAATTATTTTTCATTGTCATAAACGATTTTATGTGGGAGGTCGTATCGACACACAATGTTGTTGATGAAGAAATCTAAGGCCTTTTTGGAGGTATTAGTGTTCATTGGTTCCATCTCGACCCACTTGGTGTAATTTTCAACGTCTACGATGGCATATTTTAACTCGCCCTTCCCAGTCGGGAGGGATCCTACCAAATTAATTCCCCAAACAGCAAAAGGCGAGGGACTAGTCATCAGGGTAATCTCCGTAGGAGGAGCTCGCAGGACCTCGCGTATCTTTGGCATTGTTCACATTCACGAATGTAATCCACACATTCCTTCTTCATTGTTGGCCAAAATATCCTTGCCTTCGGATCTTCTTGGATAGGCTGAGTTTGGCTATATGATCTCCACAAAATCGTTCGTGTACCTGATGTATGATTGCGCTTATCTCAGTCTCGGATACACATCAATGATAGGGCATAGACAACCCCCTGAAATATAGATTTCCATCCATCATGACATATCGGGGAGCCTGGTACTAGAGCTTCCTTGAAGCAGCACGGTCAGTGGGCAATTCCCCGGTGGTTAGGTATTTGATGAGAGGCCCCATCCATGAGGTAGTGCAATCGCTGGCATTCAAAGTTACAGGGATTTAGATACTAGCTGCCGATAGATGGTTGATCAGGACTACTCCTGAGAGTTTAGCTTCGGCATCCATGGAAAGCTTCGCCGGAGTGTCCGTGAACACATTTTGTTCCCTGGGGATCTGGCTGATGATGTACCTTTTGAAGAACCGAAGAAGATCTCGTGTACTTGTCACATAGGCGGCAATATTTTCTCCCCCCATTTGGTATTATCACGATATTTGTTTCACCACTAACTGGGAATCATTGTGAACTTTGATGTTATCTGCCCCCATTTCCCGGGCCAGGCATAATCCGGATAGCATAGCTTCATGCTCAACTTCATTGTTTGATGCCTCGAACAGGAATCACTGGGCGCTTTATAATTGATGACCTTTGGGAGAGATTAGGACAATCCCATCCCCAGACCCATTCTAGTTTGAAGGTTCGTCGACAAAATTTTTCCAGACGGGCATGATAGGATCAATTTTCTCTTCGTCCTGTGTGATCCCGGTACATTCCATGCTGACGTAGGCCAGGGCCTAGCCCTTGATGGAAACTCTGGGAACGTAGACGATGTCGAACTGGCTTAACTCCATAGCCCACTTCAAAAGTCTCCCTGATGATTCCAGTTTCGGTGATACTTGTCGTAGGAGATTGTTCGTTAGTACCTTGATGGCATGAGCTTGAAAGTAAGGTCTCAATTTCCTAGAAATGGTCAGTAAGAAAAATGTTAGCTTCTCAATTAGTGGGTACCTGGACTCCGTGCCCAACAACCTTTTACTTACGTAATAGACTGGGAGTTGGAACTTTCCCTCTTCTCACGCTAAGGCAGCACTTATGGCATGTTCTGAGAAGATAAAGTATGGGTATAATGGTTCCCCATCCACCAGATTCGACAAGATTGGTGCTTTTGTCAAGTGTTCCATAAGTTTTTCGAAGGCCTCTTCTCATTCGCTTGTCCATTTGAACCTCTTGTTCCTGTGAAGTATGTTGAAGAATGGGATGCACTTGTCCGTGGACTTTGACATGAAACAGCTCAGAGCGACTATCCTCCCAGTTAAACTTTAAACATCTTTATGATTTTGTGGCGATGGCATGTCGATTAAAGCCCTAATCCTTTCCAAGTTGCCTCTGTCCCTCTGGGGCTTACGATAAAGCCAAGAAACTTCCTTAATGCCACTCCAAAGGTGCACTATTTTGGATTTAACTTCAACCCATACTTCCTGATGATGGTGAACACTTCAGCCAAGTCGTCTGCATGCTGGGCTGAGGTCTTGGACTTAACCAACAAGTCATCTATGTATACTTCCATATTATTTCCGAGTAAATTTATGAACATCCTATTAACCAATCTCTAGTGTGTGGCTCTAGCATTCTTTAGCCCAAAAGGCATGCCAACGTAACAGTACACACCCTTGTCCATCTGGAAACTAGTGTGTTCCTGGTCTGCTACATGCATGGAAATTTGATTGTAGCCGGAGTAGGCATCCTGGAGGCTTAGCAACTCTTATCCAGAACTGGCATCCACCATTTGGTTAATCCAGGGAAGCAGAAAATAATCTTTCAGACATGCTTTGTTGAGGTTAATGAAATCTATGCAGGTCCTCCTTGTTTCATTTGGCTTTGGTACCAACACCGGGTTTGCCAGCCACACTGGATATAATGCTTCCTAGATGAAACTGATCGAGGTTAACTTTTCAATTTCTTTTTTTAGAGCTTCTGACAGTACCTAATCTAAAGGCCTTCATTTTTGTCAAAAGAGGGTCGCGTTCTCATCGATGTTCAGGGATGTTGCAGTCAATATCGATCATGTTTGTGTGGGACCAGGCCAAAGCGTCTTGATTTTCTTTTACCCGGGACAGAATGGCAACCCTAACTTCGGGATTAAAATTCCTCCCTACCCGGATTACTCTGATTGGATCGGTGTCACTGATGCACGCCTCTTCTATTTCCTCCATCAGTTCTAATGTTCTGTCTGCCTCTATTATGGGGTCTAATTCATCATCCTCCAAGAACACCACCTTGGTTGTTTGTGGCTGTGGCACGGGAGCAGCATCCCCTATTTGTAAGGGCTCTTCACTAACCATGAAGATTGGACTGGCGGACACATGGAAGCATTTTCGAGCCTTTTTCTGATCTCCCCGTTTTGTCCCCACTTCGTCGTTGTCACATGTGAACTTCAAACATAAGTGTCGGATGGAAGTGATGGCTCCAAAACCAACCAAAGTGGGGCGCCCAAAAATCACGTTGTATGCAGTTGGACAATCTACTACCACAAACAGGCAGTACTTGAAAGTGCTTTGAGTGTCACCTCCTAATATAGCCGAGAGTTTTATCTTTCCCATTGGGAGCAACGAATCCCTATTAAAACTGTATATTTGAGTTGGGCACGATGCTAGTTCCACCTCCGTTAGACCGATTGCTATAAAGGCCGGCTTAAATAGGACGTTACCGAAACTTCCATTGCCCACCAACACTCGAGATACTCTATTGTTGGCGATCTGTGCATCAATGACCAGTGGATAGTGATGTGAAAAATGAACATTCCGGGCATCTTCCCCTGTGAAGGTTATTAGTAGATTCATCAACTTCGGGCACTAGGCTGGGGTCCAGAGCACACATCTCACCATCGTGATCAAGTTTGTTGAGGTACCTCTTTTGATCGTTCCTGGATGATCCTCCTAGATGCGGGCCTCCAGATATGGTGGATACGTGGTCGTCTACTATAGGTGGTGTTGTTCCCAATGGATATGGCGCTCCAGGTCTAAAAGCTAGTGGGCCTCCAAGAGATCGTACTATTGGGGCCCCCTAAGGGGCCTATATTCCCTATCTTGGCGCATATCCTCCTCCCTGAGGAGGTTGGATCTGTCCTTGTGCTCCCAGGATAAAAGACTGCCCAGAAGCCAAAGGCTATTCTAAAATTCTGACTGGCTTCCTCACCCATTGGTGGAGGTGTCCTAACTTAATGAGGTTCTCAATTTCGACCTTCAACTAACAACATTCTTCGGTTGTGTGGCCTATGTCCTTATGATCGGCACATCTCTTGTTTGGGTCCCATAGATTCTTTCCAACTTTAAAAATGGGGTTTGGTTTGTGGTAGTGAACTACATTGCATGTTGCAAGGTCGATATTTTCTTGAGTATCTACCAAGTTGGTGTATTCCGTATACTAGGGCTCGTACCCCTCTTTCCCTTCTCTGCGGAATCGGTCCGGCTTTGATTCTCACTGGGACGGTTCCCTCTAGAGTGAGATATGCTCGCATCTGCTACTTCTATTTGGGACTGTTGAATTGCTCTAGGAGTGACACTGTATCCGGTTGGTGCCACTTCATATCCAGATAAAGAGCTGAAGATACCGGGGCATAACCTGACAAAGCAGGCGCATAGACAGTCGGGGCTATGAACTGTAGTCTGGGAGTTTATGAGGTTCGTGACATTACTGGTGGTGTCATATAAGAGTTGGCTTGGTACTATGTTCCATATCCTATAATTGTTTGTGTTGGCGCCTTTGGTACTAGAGACCATCCAAAAGCCTGAATTCGGGCTTCTTCCCAATTGATGAAACCTTGAGCCCTTCTTATAAACTCAACCAACGTGTCCACTTTCTTTCATTGCATGTCATCCCAGAGGGGGGATCCTGCTCTAATCTCAGATTGCATGTCATCCCATCATCCACCTTTGTTTCTTGGGCTTCCTTCATGAAGCTTTGGATATAATACTTGAGAGCCTCAGTGGGATGGTTCTTGATATTGGCCAATGAATTGACCTACATGTCGACTTTCCTAGCGACCACAAATTGTTTACGAAAGGCCGATTGTAATCCGAACCAAGATTGGATTGATTTCGTCTTGAGAATTTTCCATCATTCTTCATCGGATCCGTCCATGGTGATGGGAAAACACAAGCACTTGCCATTGTCGCAGACATGAGCCATGGTCATCAGATGATTGTAGCATGATAGATGATCTCTTGGATCGTATCCATGTGTAAGTGGGAATATCTAGCATTTTAAATCCTTTGGGTAATACCACATCCAAAATATGTTTTGCGCAGGGCTCCTTCTCTTCATCTTCCAAATCGCACCCCCCACTGTCTTGTTTTCAAACAAGGCGGTATGTTACCTTCTTAAGATCGGCTAACTGCTCTATGAACTGCCTAGCCATTCTATCATCGACGAGAGCTCTCTCTCTTCTCTTGTCATTTATATCATTTCTTAGGTCGCCTCCTCGAGGGCGAACCTTTTCTCTACGAGCCTGCTCCTTTCTGGCGTTGAGGTCATCGCGTAAGTCCATGTGCGAGGTGTCATATCCCAAACTTACAGCCTCTAGCTCCCTGTTTTAATGGGACTCTCAGCCTCTTGGTCCTACTATCCCTCTCAGTATTCTTCACAATACTCTTCCACATATCCGCCACCCTCTTCGAAGTTCCGGGGGTCGTCAATTAGGGGCTCATCATAAGGTGGGTCCTGAGCAGCCAGGTCTCGTCGATCCGAAGAGAGTTGTGAGTTTTGCAAGGTTCTCCATTATTTTGTTGCCGCTGTTGTTGAGCGGGATCAAACATAGTGTTTCTAGTATTCACCATCTTTGTAGATGACAAAGAGTGGTTCAAACTTTCTTCTAGCTCTGAAAGCACCAAAATGTTTACCATGTTTTTCGGAAACTACAAATATATTATGAATTAGAACTACCAAGAAAGGAAGTAAATTAATTAGGCTAGGATTTTTACGTGGTTTGGGCATTAGTAAGCCTTAGTCCACGTCCAGCTGTGTGTTTGAGTAGCAAGTTTGCCTGTTATGCTGCGTGTTTGCATTCATGAAAACATTGATCCCTTCTACAGTGAATTGTTGGCATAGGTGGCCATGTGCTTTGGACCAGACTAATCTGGGCCAAATAGGGATATAAGTACAATTAACCCTATAATGGAGCTTGATGCAAGTATAAATACTATTTTAATATGTTAAATCTAAAGCCCATTGGGCTGGCCCAATTCTAGTTGGATGCTCTAATTGTCCTTTGTTCATTGACAGTGACTGGCATGCATGATCCGTCATGGGGATTCGGGGGACAGGATGTTTTATTCCCTAAGAATATTGTGCTTTTTGTGCACACCCCTTTTGCATGTTGGTTGAGGAGACCGACTGCTGAACTTCTCGGGGATGGCGTTAGTAGGATGATGTGTGCATCTTGCACTTTCTGGACGGAGAGTCCGGGTTCAATTATGAGAGTAGGCATCCACTCGTGGTGATGAATCCAGAATATACCCTAGTGCATGGGGGGAGCCAGAGATACCATTAGGGCCTCAAATTGTGGGATTAGTTCATTGAGCTGGGCTACCCACCGTAATAACCTTTATCCAGATTGATATGGGCCATTCGCGGTCATGGTGTTGGTCTGGGTCTTCCTTTCAAGTCCAGCTTCTCTCCTTACTTAGGTTAATTATTACTTATTTGAACGAAGTTAGGCCTAGGCCTACTCTTAGAGTTAACAAAGCCCATTATGTGGTGCCACGTATCCTTGGTAGAAAATATGGACAACAAATGGAATAATTACTAGGTGTAGTTATAGGTACTTTATTACCTTTATTGATGATTATTCTAGATTCACATCTGTTTACTTGCTTAAGAATAAGGATGAGGCTTTTAGCATGTTTAAAATCTATAAAGCCGAAGTTGAAAATCGATGGGAAAATAAAATCAAAGTATTTAGAAATGATAGGGGCACTGATTACTTTTCTAATGAATTCAATGTGTTTTGTGAGATGCATGACATACTACATGAATGTACAACCCCTTATACACCCCAACAAAATGGTATAACAGAAAGAACGAATAAAACATATGAAAATGATAAATGCTATGTTATTACATGTAAATTTGAGTTTTGCATTTGTGTTATGGTGAGAAGTCTTGCTTGCCGCTTGTCACATTCTAAACTGGATTCCTCTAAAGAAGAATCAAATTTTAGCATATGAGATATGGAAAGGAAGGAGGCCCAAATAGCAAGGCCTATAGGCTATAGGCTATTAGACTTGGAGTCTAATGTGATAATTGAATCAAGAGAAATTGAGTTATTTGAGAATCTATTGTACAGTGACAATAAGACTCAAGAACCAATCTCTTTAGAAGGAACTCAGGAGGAGTTACCTTTAGGGGTTGTAGAGCAACCAATATTGCCTAGAAGAAGCCAAAGGCATAAGGAGGGTGGATCACAAAATAAAACCTTTAAAGTGGAGACTCTTTACCTAGTATAGGGAAACCACAAGGGAGACACTTGGAAGTATCCTATGGTACTTCAAGTGGAGGATGATCAAAAACTTTCCAATAAACTCTATCCTCAAGGGACTCTATCTTTTGGAAAGAGGCAATAAATGATGAGATTAATTCAATTATTTCTAACCACACTTGATAAATTGTGTATCTACTGCATGGACCAAAGTAGATAGGTTGTAAGTGGGTATTTCAAAGAAAATATTACACTAATGGGACAACTCAAGCCTTTAAGGCAAGGTTGGTGGCGAAAGGCTTTAGACAAAAGGAAGGTATAGATTATTTTGATACCAATGCACTGGTAGAAGGGACAACAACAACAATATTGTTGTTTGCCTTATCATCAATACACAATCTATATGTTCATCAAATGGATGTCGAAACGACATTCCTAATTGGTAACCTCGATGAGGAGGTTTACATGGAACAACAAGCAGGGTTTGTTCTAAGGGGAAATGAACATAAGGTGTGTAGCCTTGTTAAAACATTATATGGTATAAAACAAGCACCAAAACAATCGCATGAGAAGTTTGATGAGGCAATTGTTTCAGATGGGTTTAGAAACAACAATGCAAATAAGTGCTTATACTCTAAGACTTGGGATGATTATGTCATCTTGGTGTGTCTATATATTGATGATACATTGATATTAAGTAATGACATAAAAGGAATATTAGAATTGAAGAGGTTTCTATCACCCACTTTCAAAATGAAAGACCTTGGAGAGGTCGATAATATACTAGGTATCAAGATTAAAAGAAATGTGGATGGGTATGCCTTATATCTAAGCTCATTATATTGGAAAGACGCTTGACAAGTTTGGTCATCTTGATATCAAAGAGGCAAACACACCCTTTGATTAAAAACTAAAGCTTGAAAGGAATCAAGGGAGATCAATGGCTCAACTAGAGTATGCAAGTACGATTTGGAGTTTGATATACGTCGTTCATTGTACTAGAGCAGATATTGCATTTGCGATTAGTAAACTAAGTAGGTTTACTAGCAATCCAAGTATTAAACATTGGAAGGTCGTGGAAAGAATATTTGGATATCTTAAAATGCCCATATATTATGCCTCCAATAATCTATGTGTTCCTAAGATACTTGAGGGATATTCTGATACAAGTTGGATATCTGGTGTAGAAGATAATCTCTCCATAATTGGTTGGGTGTTCACTCTTGGTGGGGATGTCGTTTCTTGGGGATCTAAGAAAAAAACATATATAATTCACTCAACCATGGATTTCAAGTTCGTAGCTCTTATAGCAATCGGCAAAGAGGTCGAGTGGCTAAGAGATCTCATGTTAGAGATACCAAAAACCGTGGTTGATGTATCAAGAATTTTGATACATTGTGATAATCAAGCCACTTTCATTGGAGCTTACAACAAAATATACAATGGGAAGTCTAGACATATAAGTCTAAGACATGACTACGTGAGATAATTGATTGATAAGAGTATCATATCAATTTCATACGTCAAATCTTGTGAGAACTTGGCGGATCCATTTACCAAATCTCTTGGGAGAGATTTGGTGAGTTCTACAAATAGAGGGATGGGACTAAAACTCTTTGACCAATAGATTCCCTAATGATGGCACCCCAACTAAAAACTTGTATACATCAAGTGTAGAGTGCAATGGGTAAGAACAAGTCATTGATAAGGGAATAGTTACAACATTAAAAACATAAAATTTCCATCTAGGATGAGTTAATGTTGGTTGCTAGCGAGCATAAGGGTTAAGACATAGGCTTTTAGTGAAATTCAATTGAAGATCAACAAACATCTCTAAAGGTCGCAATGATGATGTAGGAATTTTACCTATGTGAACCTAGAGGTAATATCTACGAGAGGAGTTTTCCCTCCGGATTGTTCATGAATGGATTAAGCACAAGGCCATAAAAGTGATAAGTATGAAACGTGGGAAATACATGAGTAATTAGGTAGACGTGTTTGAGACATTACCTGTTTTAATCACTAGGAATGTTAGGTTAAATTTTTTCAGAAAACCTTAGCATTTCGGTAGAAGCTTTGTAAAGTTTTCACTAAGATAAAGTTCAAACCCAAAAAAACTTTATCTTATGCACTAATATCGTTTGGCTAGAGGATTAACGATGTATTTGACCAAGTGGGGGGTAGTTATGATTGGTTAAATACATGGTGAAATTGAATAGGCAGGAAGAGGTGCAAAAGTAATAATAGTTTTACTAAAGTCGACACGTGACCTATGATTTTCGGTATAGGCATTTATAAATCATATTTTTTGGGTTCAAAGTCTTTCTTTGCAGTGTATAAGAATACCCAAAAAGTTTTAGAGCATTTGGGGATGTTTTGAGACATGTTTTGGAGCGTTAAGTCAGAGGGATCGACGTTGTGTCACCTCTAGGAGGTGACACATCTCACGTCTTTGAAAAGACTACTCAAGTGACGCATCGCCTGGGAACAGGTGACGCATCTCCTGGGAATAGGTGAAGCATCACCTGGGCCACACGTACGGGCTCGTACAGTGACGTGGTTTTTGCTCCAAAATTTAAATTAAAATGCTCTGATTGTTGCTAATAAATATGAAATTCAAGAATATGCAGCGAAATAGGATCTTTTAAAAATTTATTATTAATACCAGTCAGGATCATACATATATAGATATATTAAATAATGCATAGAAGGAATAAAGATTACCTCTCGTAGCCTATCAAGTATCCTTGAATCTTTTCGTATAAATCAATGATCTTCTTATCCTTTCTGAAAGCTCAAACCTTAGCCTTCCAAGCCAATCCTCAAACACACAAGGACGTGCGTGGGCACATAGGATTCAAAGGTTGACTTAGAACTCTCTAGATGTACTCAACACATGATATCTTGAGATGGTTGAGAAGAGAGAGGCTATAGAAATTTCTATAATATCAGGTTAACGAAAGTTCTATCCTTTTCTTTATTGAGAGAGTCTAATAGTTAACTTCTTCTTTTAGTTTTATAAAGATAATTAACTAATTTAATTAATCTTCAATTTATTTAAAATAAAACAGACCAGTTACATATATTTTAGTAATTTAAATTTAACTCATATTTAAAAAATAATTAAATAAAGAAATTAATTTTTAAAAAAAATTTCAAATCTCAGGGGTAGAAAATATCCCTGATTAGGGTCACTCACTGTAATGCACAGTGAATTAGTTTAGTTTGTTTAATTAATTTTTAAGATAATACATTTATCACAAAATAAATATGAGTCAATTCAAAATTAATTGTCTTAAAATATCAATATTAAATAAATAAATAAATAAATATCTTATTATAAATAAGATAATTATTAATCTCTATATCTTTATTAATCCAAACATGATTAATAATTATATTAGCATAAATATTTTTCAAAATTAAAACTATATAGTTAAATAATTAATTAATTCATAATTAACCAATTGCCCATAACTATCACATAATTATTTACTTACCATAGAAAATTAATTCATTTGCAATTAAGTCCTTCTCTCTACAAATCTTCCTTTTGACATCCTTACCCTTGACATTGTAGGACAGCGGTGACCTGGGGACCATGGACCTATAATACGAAGCTCCAAGAAACCAGATTATTAATTAAACACTTTATTCTAATGATCTTATTTATTAATTCCATGATTACTCAGCTATAAATATTGAATTGCACTCTAAGTACTTATATAATTATATTTACAGTCTTCTCTTGTAATCCATAGATGTAATCAATAAATGTCATTTTGTCCTCCATATATTAGTTCGTTATTTAGAGCTGGTTAAAATTAGCGTTTTACCCTTCTAATTACCTCTTGATCCTTAAGTACCATTAATTCACTATCGATATTTAATTTATAATCAAATTGTAGATTTGAACTCAATAACTATTCAGTTCTAATATTCCATCCGTTAGGAAAGTATGGATTTTGTTATTGTAAATCATGATCCCAGCTATTCATGATATTGAATCTCCAAAACAAATGTCATTAGCCTCATTGTACTAAGAGACCTTAACGAATGAATCAAAAGATCCAATGAGCACAAACAGGAGTTCATGGTACTTAGGATTTAGACTGATATACAAATGATCATCTAATATGATAAGAATTAAATCTTTATGGAAAACAGTAAGTTTATAAAGATAGTTAACTCATATCGGTCCTGTCATATATAATCTCTATTATATACAACACATTTACTAAGATATCTATCCACATCAGTAATCCGACACTTGCATCATGTATGCTTAGTAACCATTCATTAAAGACTACTTACTTTTATATGTTACTGACTATTTTATTCATTATATATTTTCTTAATTCTCTCTTACTAATACAAGATCATATGTCTTTACATGTTTTAGCGCATAAGTCTTAACAATAATTATTCTAATTTGATATGATATTATTCTATAATGTATTCAAACAATAATTATAACATTCAAATATAATAAAATTTCACTTTTATTTTAAATCACTAAAATGCCTTTACATGCTTTTTGCACATAAATCTTAACAATCTCCCACTTCCCCTCAAAGCAAGTAAGGCATCTCCATTAATCCCATGATGCGTACTTGACCCATAAACGAATTTATAGGAAGTGTCTTGGTTAATGGGCTCGCCAGGTTCTGTTCCGACGCTATCTTCCTAACAGTCACATCACCTCGATGCACAATCTATCTAACCAGATGGTATTTCCTTTCTATATGCTTCTCTTGTGGCTTCTGGGTTCCTTGGAGGTAGTTATTTCTCCACTGTTGTCATAGTACAAGATAACTGGCTTATCCATATTTGGAAATACTTCCAGATCAATGTAGAACTTTCTAAGCCAAACTATTTCCTTAGCTATTTCACAAGTTCCTATGTACTTGACTTCCATGTTTGAATCTACAATACTTGATTGTTTAATACTTCTCCAGACTACATCTCCTCCACCAAGAGTGAACACTGACCCAAACGTCGACTTACGACTGTCTTTATCTGATTGGGAATCAGAATCAGTGATGAAGAAGTAATCATAGATATGAAAATCTATAGCTTCTAATGAAGAAGTGAAACGATAGTTTCCTTTTAGTTTGGTTCAAGTTGCTAAATGATAGAGATCTCATTTCAGTAATTAATATTAGTTTACTAAAATATCATTTACAAGTAACTAAGTGTTTTAAGGATAAAATACAATGAGGGGTAAAATGACATTTTAGCCCCATCCCATTATAGACCGTCTATAGAAGATTGAGTGACAATTATGGTTGTAACAATGGATAATTAATAATGTTTCTATATTTGTTATAGAGCATTCTATGAATTTAAGAGTGCAATTATGAGTCTGTAGTGGAGTCACGAGAAATTAATAAGTTAGTAAAATTATTTTGTTAAATTTATGATAACTTATTGGAATTTAATTTCTTAGGCCCATGGTCCCCACTGTACCTCGGATAAAATCATCTAAATAGTCTCAATTAATTTATTTAATTATCAATTAGAATTATCAAAGTTGACCAGGTCAATTTTGGATAGTTTCTCAGAGTTATACAATTTAGAGAAGAAAAGATATTTTATGGCAGATTTATTAATTAAGGAAAATTGGTGTCTAAATTAATAAATAATTTTAAATCAAGGTTCAAATTATAAATAATTAATTTGATAAAGGATTTAAATCATTTTTTAATCAATTAAATCAATAGAAAATAATACAGGACTTGATTTTAAGTCCAACGAGCCTTGATTTCATGGACCTACAGCCCATGAGAATTTTGACCTAGGGCTGATTATTGGCTATTATTTTATTGATTTTTTAATTAAATAAGTTACATAATTGAGCCTATAAAAGGAATGCTAAGTGAGAGTTGACATCAGATTTTTGAAACTCTTGTTTCTGAGAAGATCCAAAGATCTAGTAGGTTTTAGATTCTCTATTCAGCATATGTCCTTTTCTAAGCCTCAATATTCTTTTCTCTTCTTCTCTCTATATCTATCTCATGTGTTGAGAATTTCCCACTCTAGTCTAGGTGATTCTAAGTATACTTTGGAAGGCTTTGAAGAATATTGAAGATTGGTTCAATTCCTTGGTAATACTCTGCGACAGAAAGGATACAAGGGTTAGAGAAACTGAAGGAAGGACTCAATCATTCCGCTACGTATAATGTACGTGCTCTTATCATTATTTCTGTTTGAATTCAATTCTAGAAACATGTTCTAAGTTATCTTATATTAATATGTTTAATATATGATTTACATAAAGATAAACATGATCATGTATAAGTTTTCCCAAGAACTGGCCTCAGAGCCTTTGGTAATCTTTATTTTCATGCATGAACATATTAAAAATTGAATTATTTGATGCGTTGAGTAATTGGATGGATTTCACGTTCTTATGAAGCATAATTAATTTTATGTGATTATTAGAAATTTTAGGTTATTTTGTTGTGTTTTCTATGCCATTAATTTGTATAAATGCTTCATTTTGTGTAAAACATGGAAAAAATAAATTAGAAAACGATTTTGGTTTGAAAAAATTGCACAAATTTTCTTTTTTAGATATATTTTGCGTGGCTACCCACCCGCGCATGTCCCCCCCCCCCCCTATTCGTGCGCCGCCCAGCGCGTCTCCTCTGCCTCAGCCACTGTGAACAGTACCCGATACAGGTACTGTTCATCCAATTTTTTTATTTTTGTAAAAAAATCAAAGAAAATAAAATATGAAATTGTTTTTTGTAACAAACCCAAAAATATCAGATTTATTTTATCATTTAAATATATTTTTTAAAATTCGATATTTTCTACAAAGATTCAAATTCAAATTTAAAAATAGGCTAACAACTTAATTTCCAATCGTTCAATATATTAAAATATTAGAATTAAGATATCAGATATTAAAGATATTTTCTTTTAAATATTTGTTATTTTTATTAATTCTTTACTTGAAAATATTAATATTTGTTTATTCTATAGTTTTTAATATTTAAATTATTTGAAATTTGTTAGTTAGATATTTTTATAGATATTTGAATTTGTTTAATTGTTTTAAGATATTTTATGGCTATTATAACTATTAATTTTTTTTTAAATGAATAAAATATTTGCTTATAGTTGTAACAACACAATATATATATATATTTGAAAAACAATTAAGATATTGATTTTAAAATTTAAAATTGGTTAAATTTTGAAAAATATCACATTTTTTCAATCAATTAATAAAATATTTGTTATAAATGGGATTTAAATTAACTATGGTTAGTTGTTGATAAATCCTATTTAAATTAAATTAATATTTTTTTTCTCAAAATAACCTGATCAAAGTTGATTGTTGATAAATGAAATTTAAATTAATTTTTGTTAATTGTTGATAAATTTTATTTAAATTGACATATTTTTGTAAAAATTTAATTAATTCAAATTTTGGATAAATTCAAGAAAATTAATTGTGGTATTTTTCCATAAAATTCATAAATTTGCTCATATAGTAACATGATTAGGCTCATCCAATTATAACATGTTTGTTTGCACTATATGTGGTATTTTTGCAATTGGACTTAGATGCATATAGTGGCTCATATGTTTGCTTAATATATGGATTTTGCTTAATAAAACATTCATAAAATGATAAGTTTTAATTGCCCATTAGAAAATGTAAAGTTTAAATTCCTCTTTTTTGGGTGGTTCCACTTGTGAATGCATGTTTGTTTTGCTTGACTATAGTGGGCCTAATCAATTAATAGCAATTAATAAAATGAAGATTTAAATTCCTGTCATTTGGGCCTTGTATGGATGTAAGGGGGTCTTGGTAGTGGGAACGACATACTGGACCCAGCCCTCCACCGTTGGTTTAACAAGGTCAATTGCTTAATGGGGCCTCAAGATGCTTTGATTCGTCCACCTACAGAAGGTGTTCATTAGTTATTTTGACAAGGTTAACTTTCGAAAGATAGATAGTTATAGGTCATATGCTCCTAGACTCACCACTACGGTGACTACTAGGACTAAATCTATTAATTATCGAAATCGTGGGTCTAGCTCATAAAATAAGAGATTTTGTTTTCTTATTTTGATAGAATAGTAGGTTGTTAATAATGGTGTCCATTATTAAATGAATTTACAACTCTATTTAACTAATGATATTTTTTTACTCTCGCCAACCGGGACATCGATATCATAGAATAGTTAAAAACCTAGAGAAATAGAGATATAGTTGTTTTTGGTATTTTTTTCTCATATCTTACATATTTTTGGTATTTGTTGTGATATTTCTTGAAAATAGAGTGAATAGAAGTTTTATTGAGCAAAAGTGATTGATTTTATTTTATTGATAATTTGTAGTTCTGAGTATGGTTGTGTCTACTCCCATCCTTTCTCAACTTTCTATGGTGAAACTCACTGGAGAAAACTTCCTTAAGTGGAAGCAGAACATCAACATTGTGTTGATTGGTGACAACTCCATGTTCGTAATGACTGAGGCATCCCCGAAAGTTTCAGCTGAAGAAGCCACCAAGTCTGCGAGGGATAAGTATGAGCGTTGGCAGGCGACTAACAAAGGCGTGGTACTACATGTTGACTAGTATGGTTGACACTCTCAAGACAAAAATGGAGAATTTAGAGATGGCCTACGAAATCATGTCGAGAAGGCCATATATGGAGAATGTCCTCATTTGAAACCTTTTGTCTTTTGTTACCTTTTGGTTTAGCTACTTTAAATAATTCTGAGTTATTTAGTGACCATTGATTAGGTTTGAGCATATACAGTCTGTTTGTTTGTTCTGCTTCACAAATATTGATACCATTCTTCGAAATAATAATCGCATTATTATTAAAAGAAATATCAAAAGATTGTTCATGCAACAAAGATAAATAAGCTATGTTTCTAGAAAATCCCAGAATAAAATAAACATTATTCAAAATAAGATAATTATTCCCAAAATATAAATAGACTGTTCCCTTTCCTCTAGCTTAAACGAGCGCACCACTTCCAACTGGGATAGTCACCTCGCCATCAGCAAGTTCCCTTGATGACTCGAGTATCTTCTTAGAAGAACAAACATGGTTAGTGTGTAACACCCTACTACCCAGGGACCATTACGCTGTGTATTTTGAATACTCCTAAACTCACTAACCGAGTCATTTGGCCACAATCGTGTAACTAAATGTGATTAATGGTTTAGGGTTAAAAAATTTGGTCAAAGATACAATGTTTCACTAAAACATTTACTGTATACATTGGGATCCCAAAATACATTTGAAAGGTTAATTACATTAAAAGAGTTACAACCAGCCAATCTAAGCGGCAAAATAGGGTTTAACCCTAGTTCCTCTTTAAACCCTCGGTCGTGGTGGTCGAGCAGCCGCATATATGTACATCGTCACCTAAGCTCTCCAACTCAAGGATGGTCCAACTTTCTTTTACCTTTTCCTACACCACATAGAACCTGTGAGTCGAAGCTCAGCAACAAAACTTAAACACATACTCATAAGCAGACAATAACATGTCACCAAATCATAATAAGCATGCCTAGCTGTAATCACCCTATTCATGCATGCAAGCAAATACAGATAAATGTTTTTGGAGTCCTGCGCCTTGCGTAGATGAGTAATAAGTCTCTGTGGGGAACTGCGCCCTGAATAGATGACTAATAAGTCTCTCCGGGGCGCCCTAAATAGATGACTAATAAGTCTCTCTGGGGAATTGCGCCCTGAATAGATGACTAATAAGTCTCTCTGGGAAACTATGCCCTGAATAGATGACTAATAAGTCTCTCTGGGAAATTGCACCCTAAATAGATGACTAATAAGTCTCTCTGGGGAACTGCGCCCTGAATAGATGACTAATAAGTCTCTCTCGGGAACTGCACCTTGAATAGATGAATAATAAGTCTCTCTGGGGAATTGCGCCCTAAGTAGATGAATAATAAGTCTCTCTGGGGAACTGCGCCCTGAATAGATGACTAATAAGTCTCTCTGGGGAACTGCACCCTAAGCCATATGACATGTCAGTCACTTGAGCCTTTTAGCCCTGGCTCTGAGTAACTAGACTTAAGCTAGCCAAACTCTTTAGTTTTCTTCGACCAATAGGTCGCTCAAGCATTTCATGCTCATGATGATTAGATCAAATCATTTTGGCCTGCGGTCACAATGCTAATGTTGTTCTTCACTCATAAGTCAATTCCGTACAACCAGCGCTCAGTACTATTGTCGATCATGACTTGTTAAAACTAGCGCTAATAAAACTTGTTAAAACCCAACCTGGCACAAAGAAGACAGGCGGGCCGCGACCTGCCCCCCAAGGGTCATGGTGCGCCCCCAAGACAGAGAGCCCCCCTGTCTGGGTGCCAGGGACGAGTCGTGACTTGACCCTGAGGGTCGCAGCGCGCCTACCAGACAGAGCTCAAGGGAGGCTCGCGACTTGCATGAACTCGATCGAGACTTGACTCCACGAACCCAGCTCCCCTACATTTCCTTCAATCTAAACCTTCACCAAAACTCATCAAACCAATCCCAATATCACAAACCAAACCTTAATACAACATTATCACCATTCTAACAACAAAACCCAAGCCCATAAACACCTAAAACATCATGAAACATCCAATTACAGAATCGAACATCAAGCTTATAAACCATCTCAAAAACAGAGTAAAAACCAGAGATTTACAGCTAAAAACCTTGCCTTCCATCTTGAATTGAACTCTTTTTCAGATGCTGATCACTAGCCTAAACATCAATCCTTAAATCCTTAAGCTTCAATCTCCTAATTTGCTTCAAAACTCCAAACCGAGTGAGAGAGAGAATAAGAACACTCTGTTTTTGCTACCTATTTCACTTCAGAACCTTCCTTGGTTGAGTTTATCCATTGGTCAAAATGACCAAAATGCCTCTAGGGCCATCTAAAGCCTTCAAAGCCACCAAGGGAAAAATTGTCCTTTCCCACCTATCCCGTTAATCATAATTAACGTCCTTCAATTCCCATTATTCCCAATATCCTCAAATAATTATTAAATCATATCCCATTTCTCGCTCAATCCCGGTAATGTACTAAACAACAATTTACCCCTAGGCTCACCCTGAGCCCGGTAATTAACCCCGTTATGACCAAACCGCTAACTTGCCTCCTAGGGTCGTCTCATGCCGAATAGCACAAACATATCCACATCATAATGTGGTCTCACCCAAATATCACATATATGCACATAAATATACAAATACACCCTTAACATCCAAAATTAGGAAAATGCCCTTCTAATAAGAAGTGGGCCCACATGCATGCAAATATCATTATATGATAATATAACTCACATAATCATGCATATAATCGCATAATCACATATTAAATCAATTATGGCCCTCCTAGCCCCTTAATCAAGGCCCTAAGCCTTATTAGGAAACTTGGGACGTAGTGGCTCCTAAATTTTGACCCTAGGATGTCCTTCAAGTGAAAGTATATCAGATTTACCTTTATTTTTCATCTCAGGAAGATACTTTTTACAATTTCTCTTCCAGTGACCTTCAACTCCACACTGGAAATGCTTTCCCTTTGGTTCTTTCTTCTTGGAGTTATTGTCATTCTTGTTTTCCATGGCTTTTGATGCCTTCTTGCCATTCTTGGACTTCTTGCTCTTACATTTTTCCTTGTCATTGTTCATCTTCCTCTACTTTGTTTTATCCTCAAAGGTTGAAGTTTTCTTCTCTATCATATTTGCCTTAGCCTCATTAGTTATGGTTTTGTTAAGAGACTAAAATGTCTGCAGTTCATTCAATAGCTGAGTCATGTTGAATTCCAAATTATTCATAATATAGTTTGTCGTGAATGCAGAGACAGAAGTTGTGGGCAATTCTAGTATGATGCTTACTTGTGTACGCTCATTAATGATGACCCTATGTACTTCAACTTCATGCATCACATTGATCATGCTTAAGATATGTTCAAGCAGAGAAACACCCTTCTTCATCTTAGTTGTCATGTAGGTTCTAGTAGCCTCATGTCGACTTTGATCAGATTGCTGCGCAAACATGGCCTGCAATGATTCCATTATCTCAAAAGCAATTTTCATGGGTTCATGCTTTGTTCTCATAACATCATTCATGCTCACAAGCATGTAACACTTAGACTTATTGTTGGATTGGATCCAGGCATCATATTTGTCCCGAATATTCTTCGTGGCATTGGCACCGGGCTCTTCAGGACATTCCTCAGTTCAGACAAATTTATGGTTCTCATAGATAAACATTAAATTCAAATTCGGCTTCCATCTTATAAAATTAGCACCATTATTTTTTTCAAGTGAAATTAAACCAGTAATTGGATTACCACCGTTCGACATTACTGAAAAAAATAAAATAAAATAATATTACTATTTGAAAAATATCAATTATTTGGAAAGTAAATATGATTCATGAATGCAACAATTAAAACACATAAACTTAACATTTACTATTCCACGATAAAACTACCCAACAAATAAAGAGTCACTTTAAGGTCGGTCAAGTTAAATTTTGATAGCTTATAGGACAATCTTATCTTTATTATTTAAAACTTAAAATAACTCTTATTTTCTCTTTTAAAAATAAAGTGATACTTGTTTCATCAAGATGCAATTATCTACCACAAAAGCTTAATTGCATATTTGTAAGTGTAACCCATTATTTTCAGAATTTAGGACTTAACTTAGATAGTGTCGCATTAGGGTCAGTCAAGCATAAAATACATCAATCTTTCCTATCTTCGTAAGAAGTCAACCTTGGTAGTAATATGTCTACAAACCTTCCTTAGGGGGACAAAAACAAAGTTGCCTCGAGGCCCTATTCATATTTCACAGTGTTGTACTAATAATGGAGACCATAGGTCACATTGAGATGTTCACCTTCTCTCACTTACTAATTAATTAATTCTAAATTAATTACTAGTTTATTAATAACCCTATGAATGTAATTAATTAAATAATACTTTTAATTATGAAAGAGCCTGTTTCTACAATTAATGTGATCTAGATAATTACCCATCACATTCATCTCACTTTACTAAAACACTTGTTAAATAAAGTTGGTTGTCTTAAAGGCCTATAAAACTATTGCCTTTATTATTTTGTGATTTACCAAGTTTTAACTAAATTAAGACTTAGCAGTTTACATGCAATTGATTTCTTCAAAACAATTCATATTAACACTTAGTAGATAATCATGTTTCTAAAAGATGCATGATTGATTAAAATTGTGTGGAGTTTCTTGAATGGCTTTTAGTTGTTTGGAAGACTCCAATAATGCTTCTCTTCTGATATAGGCCCTTCTTTATAATTCTTAGGAATTTGTTAACCAAACTAACTAATTAGAAACTAACATTCTAACTTGTTTACTTAATGTTATCCAGATTTCCGGATAGCGTTTAGATGGATAGCCTCGGGGAAGCAGAATTATCAAAGTCTTTCACGAAGGGTGACCAGGGCTCGCGGATGGACAGAAAGGCTTCGCCCCTCCTGTTTAGTGTCTAGCACACTCTTTCAAGCAACCGCGACCCGAAAGCCCGTCAATTCTCCCGGACTCCCGAAGGGATATCCTTCGGGGAAGGTCCTTCCAGGAGAAGCCCTTCAGGTTACCTTCGCGGATACAGTTCCGTGCCTCGCACGGAAGAAGACCAAGCGGTCGAGTCACGAAGAAGGCATAGTTGGAATGATACTCACCTGACACAGGATCCCGCCCGACAGGTCGAGGCTGCACACATCCCAGTACGCCTAAAAGTGCCTTTTCGCCTACTATTCCGCTGACAGCCTGGAAAAGACAGCTGCCTTTTGACATTCCCCATATTTTCATGTAATTATACCTACGTAGAGCCTTGTAGCCATGCTACTAGGGTAATTGTATCCCCTATTTACGGCTGGTGTAATTAAGACTCGTGGGGGCAGAGTAAAACCCTAATCCAAAACCCTAGCTATAGAGACCTCCTCATTTTACGATAGAGGGGGGAGCGAACAAGTTACAGAGCAAGAACTCTGAACCACGTAAGTTATAGAGCAAGAGCAAGTTACAAGAACTCTGAACTCTGAACCAAGAACAGAGCAAGTTACAGAGCAAGGGCTCGTTAACGCCTGAACCACGTAAAAAACCTGTTTGTCTATTTATATTTCTGCACTTCTACAGTTCTTATCTTTTTATTATTTTGTTTGTATTCGTTTCCGAAAAACTCGGTAAACATTTTGGTGCTTTCATTGAGAGCTGTAGGGAGTTGTTAGTCAGCTCTTTCTCTGTGTACGTTTTTTGTATTCACTCCGTACTGAAAAGATGGTGACTACGAGAAAATCCGCGGTTGACAAGAATGCTAGGGTCAACCCCGATACTATGATGGAAGATGCGGTACAAAACGAACCCTCGGCAGCCCAGACCGAAGGAGAAAGTACCCACGACTCGGACTACCAAGGTGAAGACCCGACATCCCACCAGGATCGGGTCAGTACTGAAGATACGACATACTTAGAAAACGAAGAAGAGTATGTCCGAGACGGTTACTACAGAGACGGCTACTACTACGAGAAGGATCCAGAACTGGTCCAAGTAGCCGAAGAACTGGTGGCCACTAAGGCCAAGCTTGCTGAGCAGGAGCGCGCCTCCGAAAAAATGCAGCGCATGATGGAGCGCCTCCAAAGCAAGTTCGGAGATCTAGGCGACTCGGACAAGGACGCCTCTGTTTTAGGTGGTGCTGATGCCACCATGCCGGATCCAGCCGCTGCTGGACCATCCAAAGCCGCCCCTAACAAGGGCAAAGAAAAAGTTGGGGAGCCTATGCGCGCTAACGCCCCTGCACCTCCTAAAGGCGTGAATCACCAGGCCGACTGCCCCCCCCCCCCCCCCGCGCGCAGAAGGTCTCTGGCGCTCCTAAGCCCAGACGTCCTTCAGCCCCAAGGGGGCACTCTGTGCCTAAAGGGCCCGCTGCTAAGGCACCGAGGCCTAGGGGAAGGAACAACCGCCCCAGTGATTCCGTCAACCAGGACGGTCGGGCTGCAGACACGCACTCCGAAGATAGCTAGTCCACGGTAGACCTAAGAAGAAGGTTGGAGGCCAAGTATGAAAAGGCCAAAGGAGAAAAGGCCCGGCCTCGCGGAGATGACCTGCGAAATTATCTCAACGACAAGCTCCGGGGACGCGACCTCCCGGAGAGCAATACAAAGAGGCTCGAGGAACAAATCGCTGCCTTGACCAAGCTGGTCCGGAAGCAAAGTGGGGCCCTGTCAGACTCTGAGGAGGAAGACCCAGAACCATGTATTCGGAGGATCGCGGAAACGCCCCTCCCGGAGAACTTCAAAATGCCTCATATAGAATTATATGAGGGGAGGACAGACCCGCGCACCCATCTAGCTAAATACAGCAAGATGATGCAAGTGGCGCACGTCAGTGAGGATGCCAAATGCATGTGCTTCTCACTCACCCTTACCAAGTCCGCGGAGGACTGGTGGAAAAGATTAGCTCCCGGATCCATCCACAGTTGGAAGGAGCTACAGTCCGCATTCAGGAGGCAGTTCATTGCTGCCCGGGACCACGACATGGAGGTTGGTTCCTTAACCAACATCAAGCAGCTACCCAATGAGAGCCTCAAAGCTTTCATTCAAAGAATGATGGAAGTTGCTGCTAAGACTAAGGTCAGCGATGACATGAAGCTGATCGCCCTTCAATCGGGGCTTACCGTCGGCTCCCTGCTATGGGGAGAAATGCAAAGGAGACGAACAGAAACTCTGTCCAAATTCATATCAAAAGCTCAGGGAATCATCAACCTTGAGGATGCCTACCAACAGGCCTTTGGGTTTCCCCCAGCTCCGACGCCCTCTGTGACTGCGCCGAGCTTTGCTTCGCAAACTCCCAAACCAGCCCTCACGCTTCCAGGAGCCCAGTTCACTCCAAGCGTGTATGGGCCTTCCGCGTCTGCTCAGACGCCGAGTCAAACCCATTTCTCTGGGTACGGAGCTGTACAAACCGGATGTAGTATCGCTCCCGGCCCGTCGCAACCGCGAGCGGAAGGCCCAGAACAAAATCTGAGCCAATCGCGGAATAAACGAGGCGGAAGAAACTCCAACCGGGGGGACCATTCAAAGAAACCCCGGAAGGACTATGAGCCCAAGTTCACGGAGTACACCAGTTTGATAGACTCACGAGAGAATGTCTATCGGGCGACCTGTAATATGGTCAACTACAGGAAGCCCCCGAAAGTGTCTCACGGAGGAAGGCGCCCGCGAGACTCCAATAAGAGGTGTGAGTTCCACGGAGACGTGGGGCACACCACAAACGAATGCCTTCAGCTGAAGGATGAGATCGAGTCCCTGGCAAGAGCGGGACACCTCGGTCAATGGGTGAGGATACCCATAATCTATCCCGGACAGGGAGTAGTTCACGGAGCTGCATACTCTCCGAGACAGAGGGGGACCGCTAGCGCTCCTGGAGCCAGTCATCCCCAAGCTCCTGGATCTCAGTTCCCAGCGCTTCCTGCTCCGACCTCTCCGGCACCCATTGCCATGTTGACTCTAGGACCCGAAAAACCATATCCTCCTGGCCTTGCTCCGCCACCCGTTGACGGACACGTAGCCACCATTTCCGGAGGACCGCACCTTGCCGGAAGCACCCGCAACTCCCAGAAAATGTACTTGAGGGAGTTAGAACACACCGGGGAGATGTGCGCCTTGGTTCAGTCACCTGCTCAGCGTCCCCGAATGATGGATCTTCCCATCACCTTCATGGAAGATGACGCCCGACATGTGCACTTCCCCCAAAACGATCCCCTCGTCGTGGAAGCCCACATCGCCAATAAGAAGGTGTCACGGATCCTAGTCGATAATGGAAGCTCCGTAAACATCCTCTTCAAAGCTGCCTTCCACATGATCGGATTAACCGAGACAGATCTGACCCCATGCCCCATCCAGCTTCAGGGGTTCAATGGGGATGCACTCATGCCCTTAGGCAAAATCCAACTTCCAGTCACCCTCAGAGGAGACCACGATGCTTGTGCCTTCAAGCACTGCACATTCGTGGTGGTCGACATCCCCACGGCGTATAATGCCATCCTAGACCGACCGGTCCTAATCGATGTTGGGGCCATAACCTCGATACGCCACTTATGCTTGAAGTTTCCATGCGACAACGGGCGTATCGGCACCCTCCGGGGAGACCAACGAAGTGCACGAAGTTGTTATAACGTCTCCGTCCGATCCGTCTACACGGTCCAGGAGGCGATTGTTGCCGCACCTTTGGCTGAGGATTTACCAGAAACTGGGGGTGCCCAAGGGGCATACGTTGACGAACTCGACCCTAGAGTGGGGGTCGAGAGGGCGATAGAGCCAATGGAGGAAGTCGAAGAGGTGATCCTCAACTCGGGAGATCCCACCAAAGTCATTCAGGTGGGGAAAAACCTTCCATCGGCCATTCGAGAAAAGATCGTGGCCACTGTGAAGAATAATCAGGATATCCTGGCATGGTGCCACGCTGATATGACGGGGATTAATCCTAATGTTGCGTGCCACGCACTCAACATAGACCCATCTGCAACTCCAGTTCGCCATAAGAGGAGGCCGTTAGACCCAGTGAGGGCCGAAGCAGTCAAAGCTGAAGTGGACAAGCTGATGTCCATAGGCTTTCTCCAGGAGTCACTCTATCCCGTGTGGTTGGCCAACCCAGTTCTGGTCCCGAAACCCAATGGGTCCTGGAGAATGTGTATTGACTTCACGGACCTGAAACAAAGCCTGCCCAAAAGACTGTTTCCCTCTTCCGCGAATCGATCAGATGGTAGACGCTACTTCCGGGTATGAACTCTTATCCTTCATGGATGCATACTCCGGATACAACCAGATCAAGATGCATGTCGCGGACCAGGAACACACCAGATTCCTCACGGACAAGGGTGTCTACTGTTACGTGGTCATGCCTTTCGGTTTGAAGAATGCTGGGGCGACATACCAGCGTCTAGTAAACAAGATGTTCAAGGACCAGCTGGGGAGGAACATGGAGGTGTATGTAGACGACATGTTGGTGAAATCCAAGACCTCCGGGGACCACAGTGACGACCTTGAGGAAGCTTTCGCCGTGATCCGAAAGTACGGAATGAAACTGAATCCGAAGAAATGTACTTTCGGGGTCTCGTCTGGGAAGTTCCTCGGTTTCATTGTCAGCTCCCGCGGAGTGGAGGCCAACCCTGAGAAAATTAAGGCGTTCGTAGATATGCCTTCTCCACGAAAGCATAAGGATGTCCAAAGCGTTACTGGAAGGATAGCTGCTCTCAGCCGCTTCGTATCTAAGGCCACTGACAAATGTGTCCCCTTCTTCAATGTGTTGCGAGGAAACAAGAGGTTCGAGTGGACCCCCGAATGCGAAGTAGCCTTCCAACACCTCAAGGAACATCTAACTCGAGCTCCCATTCTGTCCAAACCTGTCGCAGGAGAGGCGTTGTTCTTGTACTTAGCTGTGACCAAGCATGCCGTAAGTGCTGCTCTCGTCTGGGAAGACGGCCGTCTCCAGGTCCCTGTGTATTACGTGAGCAAGAGGTTACTGGACGCCGAGTCCAGATATACAATGATCGAGAAACTCTCCCTCTGCTTGCTAATCGCTTCGCGGAAGCTAAGGCCCTATTTCCAAGCGCACACCATCAGAGTACTCACCAACCACCCTCTCCGGCAAGTCTTGCAGAAGCCCGAGTCTTCTGGCAGATTACTTAAATGGGCCATGGAACTGAGCCAGTTTCACATCCACTACCAGCCACGTGTTTCCATAAAAGGCCAAGCTCTCGCGGACTTTATTGTGGAATGCTCCGGAATGAATGACCTCCTGGAAGATCCTGTCCCGGAACTTCCCACATGGAAGGTCTATGTAGACGGAGCCTCAAATGAAAAAAGAGCCGGAGCAGGGGTTATCCTAATTTCTCCCCAAGGACATCAGCTCCAGAGCGCCATCCGTTTCACGTTCCCTGCATCCAACAACGAGGCAGAACACGAAGCCATGCTAGCTGGATTACAACTGGCCAGAGAAGTCGGAGCCCAAAAAATCAAAGTATACAGCGACTCCCTACTTGTGGTAAACCAAATATCCGGAGAATACCAGACGAAAGGTGAAAAAATGGCTGCCTACGTGTCTCTCTCCCGCGGCCTCCTGCAGCATTTCAAAGGCTACCAAATCCGCCAGATCCCCCGGGACCAGAATTCACTCGCGGACACACTGGCCAAGCTTGCAACAGACCCGGAGATTGAACAATATGGCCTAGTGCCCATCGGGCACTTAGAAGCACCTAGTACTGAGACACGGAGGGTCAATGCCATCATCGACCATTCCCATTCCTGGATAGGACCCATCCTCAGATTTCTCACCACCAGAGAGCTCCCCACTAATAAAGCTGATGCAAGAAAGCTCCAATATCAAGCTCCCCGATACGTGGTTATGGATGGAAAGCTTTACCGCAGGGGGTTGTCCATACCCTTCCTTAGGTGTGTTGCCGGAATCGAAATCAGCACCATCATCCATGAGATTCACGGAGGCTTCTATGGCGACCATACCTCCGGGCTGAGCCTCTCCAAAAAGATCCTTCGTCAAGGATACTTCTGGCCCACCATGAAGAAGGGTTGTGTGGATTATGTCAGAAAATGTGAGCAGTACCAGAGGTACGCCAAGGTTCCGCGAGCGCCGCCTACAGAAATTACCTTAATGACCAGCCTCTGGCCGTTCGCCGTTTGGGGCATTGACCTAGTAGGTTCCCTTCCAACTGGAAGAGGTGGAGTGAAGTATGCCATAGTCGCGGTAGACTACTTCACCAAATGGGCTGAAGCTGAACCTATGAACACGGTCACGTCTAAGAAAGCACTGGACTTTGTCATCAAGAATATAGTGTGTCGTTTCGGGCTTCCACAAAAAATTGTGTCTGACAACGGGAAGCAATTTGATAGTGAGCATTTCACGGACTTCTGTGCTTCGCATGGAATCATCAAAAGCTTTTCCGCAGTCGCCAGACCTCAAGCTAATGGGCAAGTGGAAGCAGTGAACAAAATCTTAAAGACCACGTTGAAGAAAAAACTCCAAGCATGCAAGGCTCACTGGCCGGAAGAGCTTCCGCGAGTACTTTGGGCCTACCGCACAACAGAGAGAACTTCGACGGGGCACACACCTTATTCCACGACCTTCGGTTGCGAGGCCGTCATCCCAATAGAAACTATGATCCCCTCTCACAGGCAGGACACCTACGACCCTACCCGGAACCACGCCCTTCTCCAGGAGTCCCTGGACATGATCGAAGAGCTCCGGGAGCAGTCACAGGTCCAATTCAAAATGTACCAAGGCAAGATAATCCGACACTTCAACACAAGAGTCAAGAGCCGTACATTCGAAGTTGGGGACCTTGTCCTACGGAGAGTATTTCCTGCTACGCAGGATCCGGGAGTGGGAGTCCTCGGACCCAACTGGGAAGGCCCCTATGAAGTCCAAGAAAAAGTGGGCCATGGGACGTATCACTTAAAGAGGCTCGATGGATCTAAAGTCCCGCGCGCCTGGAATGCGGAGCACCTCCGCCGTTACTATCAGTAGGCCCCGGACTATCTAGTCGAAAGTCCTTGGTGGACGTAGCAAAAATGTAAAGTATGGAGATAATCCTCCCAGCTGTAAAAAACATGCCTAACAGGCTAATTTAATAAAACACGGAGAGATTCACTCCGCTTTTACTGCATTTTTTATCCCTTTGTTCCAAGCTGTGTTTTAACAAGTGACCACGCGGCCTGGAGACGTCCGGACCCCACGCTCACTTGGGGGGGTATACATGGCTAAGGCATAGCCATACGCCCCTTGAACAAAAGATACAGAGAACACCACTTATGTGTTAGCATTGTGTTTGAAATTTTTAAATTGTTAAGCTTAGGTTGATTTGTTGCCATGAACATATTTGCATTACGTGTCATGTGTGCATTATGTGGTTATGTGAAAATTGCCATGAAAATGTCTGCCATTATGCATCATGAAAATTATCTCCTGTGTAGCCCAGCGATGAACAGGACTGGGGGTTGAGGCACATTCAGAGAGCTACGCCGAAACACCCCCATCTTCCTGACAAGTCCTTCGCAGAATACTCCGCGACCGCTGTAAAGCTTTGCTTCGCAAGCTTCAGCTCCAGGTCTCATAAAGTAATGCATGGCAAGATCCGCGACCGCTGAAAGCTTTGCTTTGCAAGCTCCAGCTCCGGGTCCCGCAAGGCGAAAGATGGCAAGATCCGCGACCGCTGTAAGCTTTGCTTCGCAGGCTTCAGCTCCTGGTCTCACAAAATAATGCATGGCGAGCTCCTCGACCACTGCAAGCTTCGCTTTGCAAGCTTCAGCTCTGGGAGCAGATATAATCGATCCCCTAATTACAGCAGGCCTTGCTTCACAAAGCCCCTGCTCCAGGATCGCACATGGTAGGCGTGACGATTTCCCCGACCGCAACGAACCTTGCCTTGCAAGGCTTCATGCCAAGTCCCTGAAGTCGGCCACCGTGAGGTCCACAACAACAGTTAGTTTTGCTTCGCAAAGATCTAGCCCTAAGTCTAGCGACGCTCACCAAAAGAACTCCCATTCCGGCGGTATCCCGCGGAATCGTATTAAGTGTTTGCCTCGCAAGCTTTGTAAAGATCGTGATGGGGAGATGGAACGGGTCACTTTAGCCATCCCAGCGAACAGTATAACTACAAGTCCCGGGATTGGCTATTTACCTTAGGAAAGCTGAGTACGATGAAAAAGGGAGTCTGGCTGTTGGAACCAAGAACCCTCCGTAACCTAGAAACTACGTGGGAAAAGACATAAGCTGTTGGAGCTTCAAGTTAGAAATGCATAGGTTCTGGCCGTTGGAACCAAAACCTCATGCGCCCCTACAGCAGTTTCTACCGTATAAAAGTCTCTACCCTAAGCACAAAATTAAACAAGGAACTCAGCAGAAAAGGAAAGAAGAATTCTACAATTATTACAATGAAGGCCCTGCGGACCAGGCATCTGTAATGTTCCCACAATTAAAAAAGAGTACAGGGAGTTTCACACCAAAGAAAAAAAAAATTATATATACACAAAGGATAAGACCCCTTCAAGCACTGGGGGTGGCAGCGGCAGTGGCTTCCACGACCGGGACCTCTGAGACAGCGGTTTCAGCTGGGGCTGGCAGAGTCGGCTCGTTGGAAGGTGGAACGTCATCACTGGCAGGTTCAGAGGTCCCCGCCTCTTCAGGATCTTCTGCCTCAGGGGCTCCAGCAGGCTCATCGATGTTATAAGTCTGAATGTACACCTCTGGGCTTTGATCCCACACCTGTATCTTTTCCCTCATGACGGCGGCGTCCTCTCCCAGGTCGCCTACTACCTCTGGATTTATTTTCCAAAGTTGGTGCATGAGGACCACGTGGGATAGATTAATCGTTCTATTCAGCACCACCTCGGCATCTTCCTTCTCCTTCAAGCGCTCCGCCTCAGAGGTCGCCAGCTTTGCCTCCGCGACAGCCAATTGAGCCCTCAGTTTTTCCAGCTCGGCCTTGGATGCATCCCGCTCTCCCTTAAGGGAATCAATCTCCTTGCGCTGCACCTTATTTTGATCCAGCAAGGATTGCTTCTCGGTCACATGCCCCCTGACAGTGAATTGCAAGGCTCCAATCTATTTATCCTTCTCAGCGAGCCCCAACTCCTGCATAGACGCGAGATCCTTGCTCCTCTTGTGATCTTGCTCCTCCTCGTGCAGCCTATTCTGAAGAGTGGCATATTCCTCGTTCTGCTTAAGGAGGAGATTATTTTTCGAGTGCAAGCGGGCATCCAGGGTATCCTTCTCCTCCCTGGCCTTGGATAGCTCTTCCTGGAGCTTGGAGTTTTTGGCCTTCAAGTCATCCGACCGCCGCTTAAACTCATTCTCCGCACTGGCCCGGTACTCTTGATATTTGGCAAGATATTTCTTGTCCGCCTCTTCTTCAACCTTGCGTCGGGCCTGGTTAATCTTCTCCACAGCCTCCCCCTTTATGCTCTCGACCTGTTGGGTCAGTTTCTGCTTCTCCGCCTCCAAGGCCTGGCGAGCCACCTGGCTCTCCTCCAGCTGAACCAGAACTGCACCCACCTCCCGGAACGAGCGTTCCGCGATGAGAGAGGCCTGCAAGGGAAGACAACAGAATGAGTTAAGCAGAACCAAATGTACTAAGACAAATGATCCCAGAACACAACAACTGACAGCTTACCCCAGAAAGTTGCTGCTTTACGGCATGTGTCAGCAACAGCGGGTCCTTACTGCTACTGATGGCCCATTTCTCATAATTGAGCTCGCACAAGCTCAGGGCCATGTCCTCCATCTTCTCCGCTCCGAACGGCGCCAATGCACGTCCGAGCCTAGGCACCAGCCTCTTCTCCAAGGCTGGGCCATCCAAAACCGCTCCAGCCGAGTGAAGGGATCTCACCCCTTCTGCCAGCTCAGCTCTGTTCACAGCAGACAGGTTGTCTGCCCTTCCCTGAATAACAGCCTTCTCGGCCTCCAACCGCCTCTTCAAAATACTATCAGCCCGTCTTACACCCTCCAGGAGGGCAGCGGGGAAACGGGTTGGCTTCTGAGGGAAGTGGAACTTCAGGCCAGGCTGAGGAAGGCTTGTTTGTTGAGAAAGTGGAAGAGAAGGAGAAGAAGGAGACCCCGAAAGGGTGGACTCCCTTTGGACAGGAGGAGGAGGTAGACGGGGTATTAGGGACGGTAGTGAAGACACTACCGCCCCGGTTTGGTGTTGCTGCTGATGTTGCTGTTGCTTTTGTTGCTGCTGTGGCGGTGTTGACTGTCTTTGTTGTTGTTGTTGTTGTTGTTGTTGCTGTTGCTTTTGCTGCTGTTGTGGCGGTGTTGACTGTCTTTGTTGTTGTTGTTGTTGTTGTTGTTGCTGTTGCTTTTGCTGTTGGGTTTGGGTTTGCTGCTGGGTGGGGGTAGTCTGGCGGGGACTGCGCGCAGCCCGGAGGTCTCCATCACCTCCGGGAGAAGAATGTCTAAGGCGTTTCTTCTTGTCGCCCTCAGCCTCTCCTCCGGGGCGCTTGCTCACCCCGGCCATCTTCGCGGGGAACACAAGACCTTCCCCCTCACTGCTACTACTCGAGACCACCATGTTCTCGGAAGGCCCCTTGACAGGAGGCTTCTCCACCACGGGCACGATTGCCCTCTCCACCACCAGAGACCCTTGCGCCTCGCCACTTGTCTTCTTGGGTGTGGCAGCTTTACCTCCCCTACCAGCTCCGGCCTTTCGTCCTTTCCCCTTGGGCGGGTCTTGGCCGGTGGCCGCCTTCTTGATAAGTGAGGTAGCTCTCCCAAACATCTTTGCTTCGGGATGTTCTGCAAAAAAATGTACGAAGCAAGGTTAACCAACCAGCAAGCGATGTGAAAAAAAGATAAGCAGAAAACAAAACACGCCACGACATAAAAGCACAAACAAGTCCACCAGCAGGGAACAAGAAACAAAAAAGAGAAAAGTTTGAAAGGGACGACCATGCACGAGAAACGTGGATGGCCTTCCCCGAGCAAAACAAGACACCGCTTCCTGCTCCAGGAAGCTCCCGTACTCCTTGAAGTCCAGGAATGACATGCTGAGGGAAGAAGGGTCAACCATGGTGACACCTTCTGGCAGACTACCGTCACTCAAACACCCGAGGAGCTCATCTACCCTATCGCACTATCTGTCAAAGGGTATCCTACGCGGATCTAGCCTACGGAAGCGGGGATCGAACCCCACCTGAGAAGTCCGGGAAACCTCAGACAGGCTGGGGGTGTGGATCAATCGAAAGCTAGTCTTACCTTTCCCGGAGGTACCAGCTCCCGGAGTCCCTTCATTGGGGTAAGCTGCGGCGTGGCGAGCCTCGATTTCTTCTTCCTCCGACTGGGGGTCGGGGAACTTCTCTGCCCAACTGGGGGATAAATTATTCTCGTCCTGGGCCGCCTGGCAGATCACCTTGGACAGCTTCAGGGCAATCTGCTCCCGGACGTCAGCTGACACCTGACTTTGCCCCCTGCCACTCACTGGCTCAATATTTTGGAAAGAGGCGAGTAGCCAATACTCCCTCAAAGATTCGGTGGTCACAAGTCCTTCCACCTTCAGCTCTTCCTCCGAGAGCCCCTCGTAGAAGTTTGACCTCCTTATCATCTCCGCACAGCGAGGTGTCCGCGGCACAGCTTCTGCAAAATCCAGACACGAGTGTTAGAGATCCTCCCGGAAGGCAAACCAAACGTAAAGAAACAAAGTTAAAAAAGAGAGGAAGGAGCACTTACCAGGGACTTTGAAGTCCAAAGATAGAGCTGGCACCCTCCTCAATGGGAAGCCAGTCGTCAGGAACCAGTACTCCCGGAGATCTGGAACCCTCGCGGTATGACATGTGGGACACATCGCGTCCGGATACCTCTCCAGCCTATAAAACCCCACCTTGTCTGCATGACCTCTCATGGGTTGAGACTTCAGCCAATAGAAGTATAGCACCTCCTCCGGGGTAGGGGCCTCCAGGTCCCGGGACTTGCAAAAGATATACCACCCCGCTAGAAGCTTGTAGCTGGGGGGAATCAACTGGAAGGGGGCAATCCCCGCCTTCACGCAGAAGTTGGCAAAATAACTTCTTAGGGGCAAGTGTGCCCCACACACTATGTGTGCCCAGCTCCAGGCACCAAAGCCCTCGTGACTCTGGCTGGCAGACTCACCCAGCACCGACAGACGGTGCCACATCAGGCCTGGGATGTTCTTCAGGCCTGCCTCTGAGGAATACAGCTCCAGCATGCCGTAGTTCCTGAACAGGTTCGGCTTCTGGTCCATCTCCCAGATGGAACTATTGATAGTCGGTGGGCTAGCCGCGGCCACCTTAGTTTTTGCTTTCCCCTTTGCGCCGACAACAGGGGAACCTTGCTCCTGGGCAGATTCAGCCTCTACCGCAGCGATGATTTGTTCCTTTGAGGTGTTCATCACTGAGCAAAAGAAACAAAGAAGAAAACACTCCAAGCAGTCAGCACCCTTGTCATACCCTAACGGTATTAAAGGCGTCGGGGAGACCCTCCCCGAAAACTGCTTGGAGAGGCTCCCACCGAGCTTGCCGAGGGGTTGGCACCATGCCACCCGGAGAACAGCACAAGCAGACGAGAAACAACTTTCCAAAAGAAAATCGTCAAAGCATGCAAAGAAATGACTTATTGACTCACATCAGTCACATGCCTATCAAAGCCCTATTCACGCATGCATAAAGATGACACCGGCAGAAAACTGAACCCTAACAACTACCAACAATCTGAGGTTTAGAAGGAAAAAGCAAAGTAAAAATACTTACTGGTATTCGGGTAGTTGAAGATTGAGGGAGTAACCGGGTCACTGCACCGCATGAACACGTGAAGTAAAGGCTGCAAAGACAAGCAACGATTCAAACCTAGAACTTCGGTGAACAAACCTACTGCCAAATCGAAAGAAAAGTTTCTGAATTCCTTACCAAAAGAAGTGCCGAATTCGAAGGAAAGGAAGCTTGGAAGCTTGAGAGTTCGAAGATTTGGGAATCTGAGAATCTGAAAGCTCGAGAATTTGAAAGCGCAAAGAGAAGAAGGGTCTGTTCCCTCGTTTTTATAGCAGGAACGAAGTCATTTCGAATTCCACAAATGGACGGTCCTGATCTTCCCATACCGCATGCATCAGATCCGACGGCTGGGGATGAAGTGCCGGTCCCATTTATGACTCCTCGGATGGGAATAAAGTATTTATTTCCCATCATTGTACCATCTCGGGCCCGGTGTACCATTAAATACCGTCAAATCACTACTCAGACGCCTGACACACGCATACTCAGCCAGTCGCCTCACGCACACGTCTTGGTCACAGAGCCACTCCCTGCATGACGCGTGGCCCTTGCCACACTTGAATACTTGAGTTCAAACAGAAGAAATTTCCTTTTTTCGTACTAACACTCAGACGGGAAAAAGGAACCCTTCCAGGAACACAGGAGGTGACCCCTCGCCTAATCTAGAGACCAGAATACCCGGAGGACTGTACAAGCTCCCGGACCTCTCAAGCTCCGTGACCTTGGGGGGTAAATGTTATCCAGATTTCCGGATAGCGTTTAGATGGATAGCCTCGGGGAAGCAGAATTATCAAAGTCTTTCACGAAGGGTGACCAGGGTTCGCGGATGGACAAAAATGCTTCGCCCCTCCCGTTTAGTGTCTAGCACACTCTTTCAAGCAACCGCGACCCGGAAGCCCGTCAATTCTCCCGGACTCCCGAAGGGATATCCTTCGGGGAAGGTCCTTACAGGAGAAGCCCTTCAGGTTACCTTCGCGGATACAGTTCCGTGCCTCGCACGGAAGAAGACCAAGCGGTCGAGTCACGAAGAAGGCATAGTTGGAATGATACTCACCTGACACAGGATCCCGCCTGACAGGTCGAGGCCGCACACATCCCAGCACGCCTAAAAGTTCCTTTTCGCTTACTGTTCCACTGACAGCCTGGAAAAGACAGCTGCCTTTTGACATTCCCCATATTTTCATGTAATTATACCTACATAGAGCCTTGTAGCCATGCTACTAGGGTAATTGTATCCCCTATTTACGGCTGGTGTAATTAAGACTCGTGGGGGCAGAGTAAAACCCTAATCCAAAACCCTAGCTATAGAGACCTCCTCATTTTACGATAGAGGGGGGAGCGAACAAGTTACAGAGCAAGAACTCTGCCAAAATCTCTCTAGCTTCATCTTCTTCAAGAGAACCCGAGAGAAACATTGTGAGTTTGTGAGGTTCTTGTACACCAGCCATTTTACTGTAATTCTCTACAAGTATAATAACATCGACTCGTGGACTAGGGCTCGTTAACGCCTGAACCACGTAAAAAACCTGTTTGTCTATTTATATTTCTGCACTTCTACAGTTCTTATCTTTTTATTATTTTGTTTGTATTCGTTTCCGAAAAACTCGGTAAACACTTAATCAAAACTAAATTTTAATTAAAAAACCAGTATTTTCATCTTAACCAAATAAAAGATATTTTATTTTTCAAAAAAATAAATAAAACAAGATAATTATCTTTTTAAATTCAAACAATTTAAAATTAATTAAATAGAAGATATTTAGCACAAAAATAGGATCTAGCTTGGGCACCAAGAATGGTGCCCTAGAACACTAGGGCCGGCAGCTACGCAAGCCTCAAAGGGATCGGCAGGGAGGTGCACGCATATGAGTAATGGAACTAGAGGTTCATGTGGCAGGGGCGCATGGCGCTGGGGCTCAGGCTGAAGCAACGCATAGGACGAGGGGCTCAATCAGAGGCATGCACGCGGGATCAGGGGCTCGCCTACTGGGTCCAGGGGCTGGCGTGCGGTTTAGGGGGGGGGGGGGGGGGGCTTAGGCCACTGGCTTTGGCTTGTGGGTCTGGTCCCTCATATCCTTTTCTTATGACTGGAATTTTTCAAATTTAAATTTCAAAAATAAAAATTACGAAAATCTTATGCACTTTGTGGCTTAGACAAGATCTAGAAATTCAAATTCCTAACCAATAGCACCATATAATTAACAATCCATCATTCAACCATACATTCAAATAACACATGCATCCATTCAATCTATATATCAACATATATATAAGAAATGCAAGAAATACACACAACACTTTATACATATATCAGTTCACAGAGTCTCCGAGGATGCTGAATGCCACGTCTTTCCGTTAACTTTAACGGGGCCAGCAAATGAGTGGTTCAAGAAGCATAACCCATTATCCTTTCACTCTTTGAACCAACTCTCCTCCTGCTTACAAAGACAATTCATAGCTACTCGGAAGGTAAATTTCGAGGTCAATGCTTTGGCCAACATAAAGCAGAGACCACTTGAGACCCTTAAAGCCTACATCAAATGCTTTGTGGAAGAAGCAGCCAGGACCAAAAGGGTTGATGATGTCCAACAGCTAATGGCCCTACATGCTGGCATCCAAGCAGGTTCCCTTCTATGGAATGACCTCCAACGAAGAGGATTCCACAGGCTTGAAGAATTCATACGTCGAGCCAAAGATTACATAAACTAGGAGGATGCCCAGATTGGAGCCATTGGAGGACCTATCCCTTTCCCGCTCTGTTGCTCCCAAACACCATGGCTCTAGTAACCAAATATTTTACATACACTGCAGCCCAAACGAGTGTTATGAGCTCTCCACACTACAACCCAGTTGTTCCATCAGTTGGCTTGAGTGTCATTCCCACAGCTTGTTTCGGTAGCGTTCCCACAGCTAGCATCATTACCATTCCCACAATTGGTTTCAGTGTTGCACCCTATGGTATGGAGCAGTTTCCACTGGATATTTTCTTTTCAACCTGCATTCAATGCTAGAATAGAGGCTCTAGCCCCAGCAGCAGCATCCATCGAAAACCCCAACAATGGAAAACATGGGGGAAATGGGAAAGGTAAGAAGCCCAAGAGGACTTGATCAGCTCTAGACGAGAAGTACAATCCTAATACTCTGAGTACACAAACGTTGTGGATAAACGGGTGAATATTTTCCTGTCCATGGAGTAGCAAATCCTCTACCAGAAACCGCAACCTAGGCGGAGGGATCAGGAGAGAAGAGATTCCACTAAGTTTGGCCTATTCCACAATGATGTGGGGCACCACACCAACGAGTGTAGGAAACTTAGAGATGAGATTTAGAGTCTCATAAAAATCAGGCACCACCACCAGTGTGCTAGGATCGGAGAGTGCCCAGCCTAGGCTCCAGTCCCAGTTTACCTCCACATCAGGTGGCTCCTCAGGCTCCGAGCCAACTGCGTATGACCGCACAGCAACAGGTAGCCATGGACCACCACCGGTGAACGGGTGAGTAAGGACTATCTCTAGAGGGCCCCACTTGGGGAAACTTTGAGGGGCTCACAGAATTGTTATACGTGGGCCCTATACCACAACGTTGAAGTGTTGGCGCTGGCTCATTTTCCAAGACAGATGCCATGGATGACGAACCAAGTCACCATCTTCTCTGAGGATGATGCTCAAATAGTGCATTTTCCCCACCAGGATCCCTTAGTGGTCGAGAGCCAGATCTCCAACAAGATGGTAGCTCAAATCCTAGTGGCTAATAGGAGTTCATTGAACATCCTATTCAAGACAACCTTCATGAAGATTGGGTTGACTACCAATGACCTATCCCCGTGCACCTCTACTCTCTATGGTTTTTCAGGGGAAGGTCTTATTCTAATGGGGCAGATCAAGCTACCAGTGACACTTGGAGAAATGCCTCACCAGGCCTTCAAGAACTACTCATTTTTGGTCGTATACTACTCTTCCTCTTACAACGCCATACTGGGACATCCAGCCCTTGTGGAGTTCAGAGCCGTCACCTCAATACACCATTTGTGCATGAAATTCCCCACCGAGGCAGGAACAGAAACTATCTGCAGAGACTAAAAAGAGGCTAGTCAATGCTACAATGTGTCAGTAAAACATCTTGTAATGGTTGTTAAAGCAGTTACTCCAAAGCGGCCTCATCCTGAGGAGATGGTGGTCCAGGCTGTTCAAGAGGAATGAGATTCCAACGAACTGGACCCGAGGGTTGGAGATGAAAGGGTTGTTGAGCCCATGGAGGATGCTAAGGAGATCATCCTAGAAACCTCCAATCCTGGTAGAAAGAATAAACTCGGCACTAACCTCTAGGTGGAGGTCCGAGAAGCTTTGGTAAGCTTTCTCAAAGAGAACCAGGATGTCTTTTCCTGGTTCCACTCTGTCATGATGGGCATTGACCCTAATATCATATGTCACGCCTTGAACATTGATCCAAATGTTGACCCAATGCAACAGAAGCAGAGGATAATTGCCCCGACTCGGGCAAAGGCCTTAAAGGCAGAAGTTGACAAGCTTTTCACCAACTATTTCTTCCAAGAAGCCCAATACCCGAAGTGGTTGACAAATGGCACTTGGAGGAGATGTATAGACTTCTCTGACCTTAACATGGCCTACCTAGAGGATTGCTTTCTGTTGCCCAAGATTGATCAGATGGTCGACGCCACTGCCAAATATGAGCTTTTTTCCATCATGGACGCATACTTGGGGTACAACCAGATATCCATGCATGATCAAGACCAAGAACACACCAGCTTTAGAACACACAAGGGTGTTTACTGCTACAAGGTGATGCCCTTTGCCTCAAGAATGTTGGTGCCACATACCAAATATTGGTAATCTGCATGCTCAAAAGCCAACCCAGTCAAAACATGGAGGCCTATGTGGACGACATGCTGGTGAAGTCAAGAACAACCCCCGACCGAGTGAAAGATCTTGCTGAAGTATTCTCAGTTCTTCGCAAGTTCAGGATGAAGTTGAATCCCGAGAAATGCACTTTTGGTGTAGCATCTGAGAAGTTCCTGGGATTCAATGTCAGTGCCCGAGGAATAGAGGCTAACCTTGAGAACATAAAGGCTTTGATAGATATTCCATCCCCGAGGAAGAACTAGGATGTGCAGAGCTTAACTGTTCAGATAGCTGCCCTGATTTGATTTGTCTCGAAGGCGATCGATAAGTGCTTTCCCTTCTTCAACACTCTCTGAGGAGGTCAGAAATTTGAATGGAAGAACGAGTGTGAATGGGCATTCCAGCAATTAAAGTCTCACATGCGAATCCCTTAATTTTTTTGAAGCCCATAGACGGATAACCCCTGCTCCTCTATATGGCTATCTCTGAGAACACCATTAATGTTTCCTTGGTTCGCGAGGAAGGTCGTGTCCAGCATCCTGTTTATTATGTGAGCAAGCGGCTCCTCGGAGAGGAGTCTTGATATCCGCTTATTAAGAAGCTAACATTTTGCCTAATGATGGTTTCTCTTAGCTAAGATCTTATTTCCAGGCGCATCATATCAAGGTCCTTACCAACCAGCCCTTAAGGCAAGTCCTTCAAAAGCAAAAGTCCTCCAGGAGACTCCTCACGTGGGTGGTTGAACTGAGCTAATTATACATCACTTATCACCCGAGGACTGCCATAAATGGATAGACACTAGCGAATTTCATTGTCGAGTGCATAGGAACACATAAGCGACCCGATGGACTGGCCCACATGGAAGTTCTTCGTTCATGGGACCTCCAATGAGAATTGGTCTGCTGTAGGTGTCATCCTAGTATCCCCCGAGAGGCACAGGGTTCACAGCACTTTAAGGTTCAATTTTGATGCCTCCAACAATGAACTCGAGTAGCCCTAAAACTAAAAGTTGAAGGCCTTGAGATATTCAGAGATTTGCAACTTATGTTAAACCATGTCCTCAGAGAGTATCAGGCTCAGGGAACAAGGAAGGCAGCATATTTGGCTAAGGCCCAGGAAATGTTGCACAACTTTAAAGGGTTTACCTTTTGACAAGTGCCAAGGGAACATAATCCCAATGTCGATGCCTTGGCCAAGCTTGCAACCACTAAGGATGTTGAGTTGATCAATGTAGTCCTTATTGAATCCTTGGCTGCTCCAAGCATCTCAGCTCCCAAAGAGGTAGAAGTCATCCAGCCTCAGGAACATTGGATGGAACCAATAGTGAAGTATCTCGTTTCCGGAGAGTTAGCGCATGACAAGAAAGTAGCTCGGAAGATGCTTCACCATGCGCCTTGGTACGTGCTCATGAACAGTAAGTTGTACATGTGATGATATTCAATACCACTAATCTAGTGTGTCCAGGCAAGTAGCCAGACTCATTCTCTAAGAAATGCATGACGACTTTGTGGGGACAACACTTGGGGGGGGGGGGCGGGGGGGGCAATGCCTCGTTAAGAAAATTCTTATACAAGGATACTTCTGGCCCACGATGAATGGTGATGCAATGTATTATGTCAAGAAATGTGACAATAGCCAAAACTTTGTCAATATACCTCGAGCTCCTCCGAATAAGATAACACAGATGACAAGTCCCGAGCCCTTCGCAGTCTAGGGCATTGACCTTATCAGGTCCTTGCCCACAGGAAAGGGAGGGGTGAAGTACGCTACTGTTGCAGTCGACTACTTCAGGAAGTAGATCGAGGTCGATCCTTTTGCCACAATCACTTTTCAGAAGGTGCTGGACTTTGTCATTAAAAATCTCATTTGCTGCTGTGGGCTTCTGAGGAAGATTGTCTCCGCCAACGACCTGCAGTTCAACAGTGAGTTTCTCACTGATTTTTGTCAAAGGGACGGAGTTATGAAGAGTTTTTCCTCCGTATCTCACCTACACGCAAACAGACAAGTTGAAGCGGTCAACAAGATGCTTACTGCCATTGTAAAGAATAGGCTGGAGCATGAGAAAGGCGCCCGACCCGAGGAGCTGCCTAAGGCATTTTGGAGCTACCGCACCACTGCTAGGATATGAAGCCATTCTCCATGGCCTATAGATATGAAGCCATGTTAATAGTTTAGGCAGCAATATCAACGCACCGATGAGAAACATACAATCCAACCACAAATCATGCTTTACTTGGAGAATCTGTGGACCTTGTGGAAGAGCTCTAAGAAGCTTCACATCTGCGTGTAGCGTCCTACCAGCAAAAGGTCACCAGATATTTCAACTCTAAAGTGAAGGACAAAAAATTTGGGATTACATACTTGTTGCTGCGAAGAGGTTTCTTAGCCATCCGAGATTCTGGTGCTGGAGTATTGGGCCCTAACTGGGAAGGCCCATATCAAGTCGAGAGCAACATATGTCCAAGGATTATCATTGATATAAGCAATGTATTTTGCAAGTTTTGTAGTCATTTTGTAGCCTCCAGGCATAATTAATGGAAATCATGTATGCAAAACACAATAGATGAAATTAAGAGAAATTGCTTTTATTTTTATTTTAATTTTAGTAATTTAACTTCCCAAGGTGTACCCGCTCGTGGCTTGAACAAGTGACTACACACAAGTCTCCAATCACTTGGGCGGCATAGCTAGGTCTCCTAGCAGGATAAACTCTCGCAAAAAATGACCAAGGAAGTTAAGCATATCATGAGTGGGGCAAGCCTAGTGTCAAAGCTGGTGAGAACAGGATAAAAACTAAGAACCTACGAATGGAGAACTTGACTTATATCCTGAGGAATATGCGCCCAAGGACCAAGTAACAAGTTCTTAACTTCCTATAGGCGACCAGAACCTCGAGTCATCTATACTCAGGGGGCAACCAACCATTCATAACTAGTAAGTTTAACCTTCCGAGGACCATGTGTTTGTGGTGTAACACTAAGCACGACCTAAGAAACTGAGCTCATCATAATCGTACTAAGCCTAAGGTCGAACCTTGTGGGACTAGGGTAAACTTAGTTCTACATACCTAACAGACTTGTGCCATCTCCTAAGGACATTGTGCCTGAGGAGTAATAGCAAGTTCGTGACAAGTGAAGTAAACCCTAATTCACAAACACTCGGGCGTAAGCCTCAAGTTGCCAAAAACATGAGCACTCTAATACCCAATAACCTAGGAATGAGAACTCAATCCATGACCCGAGGACGTAAAGCCCGAGGACGAGTTCCCAATCTCCTCCAATAATAGCCCCGACTTACATGTACTCGGGGGGAAAATTATGACCGTGTCTAACAAAAAGGTCCAATGTAACCTCCGGAGGACAATGTGCCTCTGGAGTATCATTGTGTTATCGAACCCTAAGCCAACTTGACCTCCTTAGCCACGAATAGTTTAAGACTCGAGGGCGTAAAGACATGTCAGGTGCTCACACTTGATGGCATAATAAAGTTACTTCTGAGGACTACAAGCTCAGGAAACAACACTATGTTCTTGGAAGCATCAAATAACTAGGTAGATCAACTAGACTGGAGTCACCAAGACTCGAGTACAAGTCCCTAGATAAACTAACTATGGCAACTAAGACCTCAGTCTCACGACTGAGGCCCACGTATGGTGGACAAATTAAGGTTAAATAAAAATTTCTGGTGGCGATGAGTTATGTTGAGAGTAGAAAATAAAACCTTATGAATTTTAAGACTAATCCACATAATTGAAAGTTGAAAGAATACATAGCGGTGCTCGGGGGATCGAGCTGTAAATTTTTCATGCCCCAAAAAACAAAAAAGAAAAGAGACGACAGTTGTAACGACCTACTACCCTAGTGTCATTACTTCGTGACTTTAAAATATCCCCAAAAGATTTTTTAAAAGATAATTACAGCTCAAAAGTTATTACATAGTGGACCTAGGCGACAAAATCAGTGATGAACCCAAAACGGGTATGTTTTAAAAATTTATACTCGCAAGCGCACGAATCGTATATGAAATATAGTGTTCGCGTAAGCACGAGATCAAACCCAAAGGAGTTGTCTAAAATAAAAAAGAAATCTATTTTAAACCAAAATTAATAAATACCAACCTAGCTCCAAAGATTGATGAATTTTAATGTCATGAACGTAAAATAAAATATTTAAAATAAAGCTAATTAAGAGAATAAAAGTAAATCAATTATGATTTAAATATAAGTAGTAAAAGAAAGATTATTAAGATACTAGAACCCACAAAATGTAAGTTTAATAATATTTATTAGTATATTGATTCCCAAGTTTTAGTGATAGTTAAAATAAGTCAAACTATCATTTTCTAAATAGATTTATAATTGTAAGCACAAATTACTTCTAAAAATATAGGATTTTTCTTCACTTTTCAAAAAATATAATTTCAAAGTATTTAATGTGAATCAACCTAATGAAACAACAAAAAATCAAATAAAATTATTTATAAGGCAAAACATAATATTTTTGTTCTAAGCATTGGATGTGTACAATTTAATGACACATCTTACACAAAGAATATTATGTTTTGCAAAATGAAGAACAAAGTGCATATTATCTAAAAATCCAAAATATGAGATATTAAAGATGAAAGGCATATATGAAGAAGAAAAATCCATAAACATTGTTGCATTACAAGGGAAATCAACATACAACATAAATATTATCTAGTTACAAGTTGCTTCATCATGATCTTAATAATCTTATGAAAAAGATTAGAAGAACATAACTAGAATAGAAATTACAAAACAAATGAAATACATACTTTAAAATGCTCTTGAAAAACCCAAAATGGAAGAGAGAATGGTAGAGAGAAAATGGGAGAAAAGAACATGGTAACCAAAAATTAAGCCCCTCAAATGGTCTTGAAATTCCATATTTATAGCCAAAATGAGATTATTAAAATAATCAATTTAAATAATTAAATTGATTAGATTAATAAAATAAAGTAAATATGGCATGTAGGGGTAAATTACAGGGTGTAATGATGATTTTTGTGGTGAAAATGTGTAGGTAAAAAGTTGGTATTTTGGCCATAGGGGACAAAGGTACATATATGTTTTTGTGGGCTCAAGAAGGAAAAAAAGGTGGCTTGTGGTGGTTCAGTGGGCAGGGAGCAGCTGTGGCTGTTGGGGGCTGAAGTTTCGGGTTGGGCTTGAGGTGGAGACGATGATTGGGCCTGGGATGGTGGCGGCCCAGGAGGCAGGTGGCGTGTGGTTGTGGGTTCGGGCTAGAGAGGCTGGTAGCTGAGGAAGACTGAACGTGGGCCGAAGTGCAGCTGATAGGCCCGAATGGAGTTTGGCTGAAGGGGCCAGGTGGCTGGGTTGGAGGCACGACTAGAGGGAAACCGTGGGGAGCAACTTGGGCCTGGGCTGAGTGGTGGGCTGCTGAAGGCTGGGGAAGGAAAAATGCCAACTTCCCTATTCTTTTTCTTGAAAATGTCATTCATTTTTTCTTCATTTTACTTGCTTTTCAAGAGAAAAAATGCAACAAATTCTCTACAAAAAATAAACATAAATTAAATTAAAACTAAATATTTTCAACTATAAAATAAATCAAGTTAATTCTTTGAAAATATTAATTATAACTTAATTTATATTTAACATTTAAGTTCCAAATTTGCATCTTTTTACTCCTAACTTAACAATATTAATTTCAAATAATTAAACTACAACATATTGTAATAAAATATCTATAAAAACATATAAAATTCTAAAAATTTTACAATAAGACTAATAAATTAAAAATTACTTAAAAACTTAATAAGTTACTTAAAAAATCAAAGACTAAGCAACAATTAGTATACAAAATGGGGTAAAATAACTCTATTTTGTAGAGTTATCACACCCCTAAACTTAAAGTTTTGCTAGTCCTCAAGCAAAAGAAAAATTAAAACACATGCACATTTTTTTTTATTATTATTGGTGATATAGAAAGGATTTTTTATTATTGTCGATCCCAGCCCTTGTCGATCCGACCTTCTCCGATCAGTCAATCACATCTACATGAGATAACAATTACAAACATTTATACATAAAATTGAACACAAATAATCGACACAAACAGTTTTCTTAACTGAGTCCTGAGCTGACATTAGAGGGCGATCCCAAGCACGATCTCTAATCCCAAGCCTTAGCGGTAAAACCTAGTCACAACGTAATAATAAATAACCATCACAATATAAACTGATTTAAGGCTGTCATAATAATATACTAGCCTCTAGTACCTCAAATTCTACTAAACCGGGTAGTAGGATCATTTCTGAGCCCCTAAGTTTGAGTTCACGAGCTCAAAAACCCTAATTGGCCAATATTTTATATTTAAACATTGACCTTCCTTAGAGGCTCCGTGACCCTCTATAAGTCGGAGAGCTCGAGGCTCTTGCCTAGGGGACACGGGTCGCGGCGAGCCCCAACCTATGTCTTGACGCTTGGGCAATTCAACAAATCCCCTTAGGCCTTCTGGGTTCATGTGGGCCACGGTGCTCAAGAGCACAGCCGTGGCACGACCCTGTGAACCCAGTTTTCCTGGCATTTTCAGACTTCTAAACTCCCCAAAATTCATTCCAAACTTTCTCTATGGCAAGAATTAAGTCCCAAAACATCCTTACTACACTTAGAGTATTACAAACACCTCAGAAAACCAACCAAATCCATAATTCAAATCAAAACCCAACCTAAGTATAAAACTTGGCTAAACCTTAAACCACAACATAAATTCACTAAGAAACAGAGATAGGCTTAACTCAATTGAGAATTCGATCCCCTCTGAGCTTCTCCACTTAATCCCTGCTTCAATTCCTCAATTTCGTGAACAAATTTTCCAAGAGTACCCAAAGCCTCTAAACACACCAAGGGAGAAAGAGTGAGTCGAATAGAGAAAGAGAGAGAGAGAGAGAGAGAAAGTGTTTCTTATATTTGACTCTAGACTCCTAAGGTGCTAAGTCCAAGTCTATCCTTTGGGACCAAAATTACCAAATTGCCCTTAAATCAACAATTAGCCCATTAATGCCTCCAAGGTAAAACCCTTCAATTGCCACATTCCTACTAATTGCTTGAGTAGTCCTATAAATCCTCAATTAATCCCAGCATACCAAATTAATGGCTAAATAACAAATTAATACCCTGTAAATCTCGAAAACGCACTAACACCCCAAAATAACCCTAGGCTTAGCCCGTACCGAGTATTTGACCCCGTTGTGACTATTCTGCTAATCTTCTCCCTAGGACCCCCTCAGAACACACATCTCGTAAACATAACACATATATATACCCATCAGCGGGTCAAAAATTACAGATATGCCCTTGTTAGCCAGAACAGGCCCACATGCACATTTAATACACCTAAACATGCATATCTAGTCATATCATAACCCAAGCAATCAACTAATAATCTACATATATCATGATTAATCATGTAAATATAAATAAATCAATTATTGCCCTCCCAGCATGCTAATCATGGCACCAAGCCTTATTAGCAAATTTTGGACGTTACAACTAACATGCCTATTTTACATACATAAGGTTAATTTTGGAATTGAGGAACCTCCTCGACAACTTCGATGTTGGGGTCCACCTCTAGTACCATCTCAGCTTCAGTGGCTATGGTGTTGGCAGTATCTGAAACCCTTGTCGCCCGTAGACGCTCCTCAAAGAGTACCCAATACTTGTCTACTTTCCCCATGAAGTCAAGGCTCGTCTCTTTATTATGGAACCAGGCTATGTAGAAGGCATCCTCAACAATGATGTCGACCTCCATCCTGAGGACTTCCACTCTTGTTGAAGAGACTTCGCCTACTTCGTCGCTTGTGTGGCCTTGTCATCGCTGGTTGTAGCGCTTTGCCTAGGGTAATCGCGGTCTCTTCTCAGGCCTTGGTGACCACTTTCGCAACTCGGTCAACTTCGCTACAAACTTTGCAGCCTTATCCTTGGTTCTATGAACTTCCTCCCTGGCAGCCTAAAGTTCCTCAGATGCTCTACAGGCCGAATCTTTGAGAGCCTTGGTCTAAGCTTGCTCCGCCTCAAGATGGGTCCGCAGGTGGACCAGTTCCTCTGGAGGCACTTTGACCATGTCCTTGAGCGTGGAAACCTTGCCCTGAGCTTGGTGAAGCTCGTAGGACTTCTCCATCATTATGTCCTTGAGATGCTGGCAGGGTAGAGCTGATTGCAAAACAAGGAATACAACTGATTAGCTGGTACCACTGTAAAAAAAATTTGGTAAACTGATGGCGAGTTAACATACAAAGATAGTGGCATATCGGTGATGCCTCATTGTTGTCATCCAACTGGGAAGAAATCCGAGTTATGAGCTCACACATGTTAGAGCTCACCCCCTAGAGAAGCTTCACCGCCAGCAGAGCCACCACCTCTCCCAGCTTGGTCGAGTATAGGGCCTCCAACTTTGCACGACCAATTGGGGGCTCAAAGGGCCTTTCCCTTGGGGTTTTTAGTTGTCGCAGAGCCTCCAAAATCTCGTGGAGTGCATTGTTCCCTTACTCCATGCAGGCATCAAAATATTGGAACATGGCCTGGTAGGGCTCTAGCATCTCCCCTTCGAATGTCTCTGTATAAACTAGGAGGTGAGGGTGGGTCACTGATCCTTGGCTCTCCGCTCCCGAAACCTCCTCCCAAGCTGGAGATGGGAAAGAAGAAATCTTATGGATAGACATCCCCTCCGACCGAGGAACCTCTCCCTTTGGGGGAGGAGCTCCACTGCCGCTTGGCTGGCGGAGTGGTTGCTCCATCCCGAAGAGGTTGCGATCCTCCTGCTGAGAATGAACCCGGAGCCCCTCCGAGTCTAAGAGTTGATCTGGCAATGTCTGCCAATCCCATGTGTTCTGCAAAGCAAAATCGACAGTTCGCAATTGCATGAAAACAAAGAGTAAGCACAAGGGCTTCTCAAAAGCCCCTAAGCTCATTTGGGTGAAGGAATGAGTGCGCAGACTCCTTAACTAGCCTTCCCATTTCCTAGGTAGTCTTAGTTTCGTATTGTCAAAACATGTTCGCGTGGAAAGAAGTCACCTCGTAAAGAGGCACAAACCCCCGTAGAGGTAACTGTCTCTGCGGGTTGTGGAGATAGGCCTTAATAAAATCTTAGTAATCCTAAAATTATTATATGGTCCATTGGTGATCGGAGATCAGGCCACGCTGGAGAAGCGATGGAGAAGCCCAAACATGCTCAAGGCTTACGATGTCCCCTACTTGTCTAGCATAATAAACTATTATAGGAGTATTACCTTGGTCTAGGGATGAGCTCTCTATCCCCGCCTGGACTTACTTCTCAAGCTCGTGGTCTACCCAGGCTTCTTCAGCCTCTTGGACCTCTTGGACATTCTCAAACTACTCCTCCAGCAATCATTGGTTGAATATTTCAATGGCTCGTCCATCGATGTACTTGATGTGCCCGGAAGCCTGTTCTCAAGACTTGTGGGAGATCCTGAAGCCAATCAACTCCATGTTGCTAATGCGTTGCTCCAGTTTTAGGAGACCCACTTCTCTCAAGTTCTCCTCCATCACCAGATTGCTTAGTTCCAACTATATGTCATTAAGGGCCTTCATCTCCTGCAAGTGGTCCTCGTACGCTTAGACAAAGGGGGTTCGATGGAAAGGGCTTACTGCCACAAAAATGACTAAGTATGGGAAAAGATATGTGTTGACGGTAAGAACTCGTCAACGATTGATGGTTAGAAAACTGCAATCTCTATACTATAGGAAGCTTTGAATCAGATAGAAAGAACTCTAATCAACAGAAGAAAACTCAGGCAACCATGAAAACCAGAAGCATATATTTCTTAAGTCTCTTTCATACACTCAGTTTTTCCAACCCCTTAGCCTGAGGGGTTGGAGCCTATTTATAGGGGGGGGGGGGGGGGGGGGGGGGGCTCTATTGGCCCCAGATACAAACAAGTCCCAGACCACAGGGACGTACACAGGTACTCTGATAGTGTAGTGGCTCAGGGCGTAGTGGTGTCTACCCTGATGGTGTCGGAACCGTGGCCTAGGACATAGTACTGTCGGCTCTGGCGTATGGTCGGGGGTGTCCAAGTGGTACCACTACTCTTTGTACAGGTTGGTACTGCCACTACTCCTCAGACGCAGATCATAGGGTCGTGCCTCTGTTCTCTCCACAACCGTACGCCCTGTGTCAGCGCACGTGTTCCATACTCGGTCGTCCTCATCAATCCCCGTTCAATGCTCCATGTTCGTTTGGCATATCAACAAGGTTCCTTCAAGTGCTCCCGTGCCTATGTCAAGGAGGCTTCAACCTATGCGTGTCCTGAGAAGTCAAGGCGCCAGGGGTCAGGGCCGGCTTATGCGGGTCACATGGACACGAGGCTCGCAGCATGGACATCGTGGCAAGGCCACACCCTCGCATAGCGAGGGTACCTCGTGTAGCGAGGCTGGCCCTTTTCCCTCAGGTGTAGGCATGGCTCGGGACACGGGCGTCGTAACAAGGCAGCACCCTCGCATAGCGAGGCTGCCTCTCCTTCCCCCGGGTGCAGGCGTCGCAAGGCTAGGGGCACGGATGCCACAACAAAGCCTCACCCTTGCATAGCGAGGGTGCCTCGCGTAGCGAGGCTGACCTTCTTCTCCCGAGTGTAGACGAGGCTTGATGCCTGATGGAACGGGGCGCACACGGACGACCAGCTGGGGACCCTCGCATAACGAGGGTGAAGTTTGGATTGGCAAGTGGCCGAAGGCCCTCGCCTAGTGAGGGTGACTCTCTTATCCCAACTCCCTCACCATCATGTGACGCCCTTTTAGGATGTCTCGTAGTATAGAGCTTCACTCGTGAATAGAATTCACAAGGAAAAATTTCCACATTTACAATATGGAAACACGAAAAGAACAAATTTTAACTAAAATAATACTCACCAACCCTATAGAACTCGAGTAAAACCATGGGGTTAGCGCGATTCGGGAATCCATTTGTCAAGAAAAATTGTTCTTTGTAATCCTGAGAATGATTCTCGTTGTGGTGTGGTGCCTTATAGTTCAACGAGGGCTGGCTATACTTCATAAACACATAATACCTGTCGGGATCACTCTGATTATTCCTTGCTGTATTTTGGAAGTTGTAAAACTACAAAATTTCCATAGGAAAAGGAGTTGGTCAGTTGTTCCTCTAATATACGATCCACATGCCCACCAAGACCCTGTACCCGTTTGGGGAGAGCTGGAAAGGAGTTATTCCCACATACTTAAAGAAATCCACAAAATACTGGTGCAAAGGCAAGGCGGCTCCAGCCATCAAGTGTGCCTGGCTCCACGCTACGAGACCATGGACGTTATGGTGTTATAACATCCCAAATTACCTAATAAGGATTAGGGCCATGATTAGGGGGCCAGGATGGAAATCTATGAGAATTATAGTTATATGTGATGAGTATGCATGTAATTACGTGATTATGTGGGTTACATGATCATATGACTAGATATGCATGTTTAGATGTATTAAATATGCATGTGGGCCCATTTCTTATTAGAAGGGAAATTTTTGTAATTTTTCCTGTTATGGGTATATTTGGCATATATGTGATATATGTGTGAGACCACATTATTATGTGGATATATTTGGGATACTCTACACGAGGCGATCCTAGGGAGAAAATTGCCGGGAAAGTCACAACGGGAACTAATACTGGACTCGGGGTGAGACAACGGGTATTTTGGGTATCTAGTACATTACCGGGTTATCGGATAATGGGAATGAATATTCGAGGATAAATTTGAAGTTAGTGCTAACAAGATGGCATACCGGTGATTTTGACCATTTTGCCCTCGGGGACGTTTTTCGTACCTCGAGCCTCGAGATTAACTTAAGGTTACTTGAACCTTAAGAAAACAAAACAAAACACTCAAACACTTTTATCAGCTCACATACTCTCCCAACCAATTCTCTCTCTCTCTCTTAATTGTAAGGGGATTGCTTGAGAAACTAAGGATATTTTTAACTGAAAGCTTGGGAATTGAAGGCCTGAACTTGGGAATGGATTAACTACAACTAGGAGGACTTAATCACAGCTGGTAATCCATGGACCTTGTTTTATGTTGAATTCAGTTCTGGTTTGTTTGTTCTTGAGCTCTGAGGCTCGAGGTTATGAATTTGAATTTTGGGTAGAGTTTTGAGTGTCTTGAGTTGGGGTTTTGTTGTTGGGAAGATGTTGAATCTGTATTGGGAATTGAATTAAGGTTCTAGGATTTATTTGGAGTGATTTTTGGTTGAGTTTGACTGAAGAAAAAAATAGGCAATTTTGGGTTCGTAGGGTCAGGCCGCGACCCTGTTCTTGGGGTGTCGCGACCCTCTTGAACCCAGAGGTCAGGGGTGATTCTTGATGTTAAAACTCAAATTATCAGTCGAATGTTAAGAATCAACTTATCAGGCGAAGGGTAAGACTCGATCATCAATCAAAGGTTGAGACTCAACTTATCAGTGGAATGTTAAGACTCGAATTATCAGTCGACGGTTAAAGGCACGACTTATCAGTTGATGGTTAAAGGCATGACTTATCAGTCGAAGATTGAAATATTCAACTTATTAGTTAAATTTTAAAGGACTCGGCTTAGAAACCGAGGGCAATGATAGCGTGCTGGATGCTAGCCAATAGGTTTAAGCCGACCCAGAAGCGAGACACACGCTTGATCGCCCCTAGGGATATGTCTAGAATGTGAAGCATCAGACCCACTTGGCCAACTCAAAGGTCGGTTATGTGAGACATGGGCACTAAAGCCCTAGTGTGACTCTAAAGTCACTTATATAAGTTAATTGCATGCATGAGTAGGGTTATTACTGCTGGCATGCTAGTTATGATTCTATGACCTGATAATGTACTGCTTATACGTATGTTTATGTTTTCTTGTTGAGCCTTGTCTCACGGGTGCTAAATGGTGCAAGTAAAGGAAAGGAAAAGTTCGACAAGCAATGAGTTGGGGAGCATCATGGGCATTGTATACATATGCAGCCTGCTCGTCCCCCACGGCCAAGGCTATCAGTTAGGATTAGGGTTGGGGCCTGATTTTGCCTCCTAGGTCGACTTTTGTATTCGTTTTTGGGTTTTTATCTATTTTAAACTACGATAGGATCCCATGTATTGTAGGCAAACCTTTTTAATGAAATCGTTGACTTTTGACCAAACTTTTTAGTACCTAAACCTGTGGTTAGTTTTAATTACACGATCTAAACTCAAATAACTCGTTTAGTGAGTTAAGCACTATTTAAACTACATAGTGTAACGGTCCTTGATTAGGAGGATGTCACAACTTGGTATTGGAGCAGTTTAGTTTTATGTGTTCCTGAAGATTGGCTGGGCATGTACACTCGCCGCTGAAGACAAGCTCGACTCAAGGTTCGGTAACTATTTATGTTAATTCATGTTAGATGCTTAATTGACATATGAATGTCTTATCTGCATGCTTATTTAGGGAGCATGAATTATTCTGATAGGGTCTAGCCCTTGATTGTTAAATGTATGAATAGAATGTGCTTATTAGCACCCTTATTGAGCATGAATATAAATTGACTTGCTTATTAGCATGATTGTTGTATGTGAAAGATATCCAACTTCTTACTTTTGTATGTGTTGGGACATGGGACTGGTGTTGGGCACCATTATTGCTGTTTAATGTGTCGAGTCATTGATTGTAGATAGACTTGGAAGTAGGCTTCTAGGGCAATCAAATGAGCCAGTTGGCACTGGAATTCAAGTCAGGGATAACGACCAGGGTCAGAACCCTTTGCCAGCTCCTAAAAACTGGCAACAGGAGCTTGTTGATATGCAGGCCAAGATACAGAGGCAAGATGAAGAAATCCTCCTGTTGAGACAACAACAACTTCAAGCAGGGAACGCTGCACCGGTTATGTCAACTGTTGTGGCACCAGTATTACAGCAACAGCCAGGGGCTGAGAATAGGTGGGAGCCTCTCTATGAGTGCTTCAGAAAAAAGGACCCTCCTACCTTTGAGGGAGGGTCAGATCTGTTGCAAGCTGAGCAGTGGATGCGTAGACCATCTCCATCCTGGACTTCATAGGGGTGGCAGTTAATGATGGAGTGGCCTGTTCCACATTCATGTTTCGGGAAGACGCCCGAATCTGGTGGGAAGTGGTATCCCAGACCAGAGATGTGAAGACTCTGAGCTGGGAAGAATTCAGAGGAGTGTTCAATGAGAAATATTGTAATGATGTAGTGAGAGTTGTAAAGGCTGATGAGTTTATCAATATGATGTAGGGCACCATGGCTATTACAGAGTTTGCCCTAAAACTTGACAGGTTGGCCAAGTTCGCTGCAGACTTGGTGCCAATTGAAGTGATAAGGAAAGAGAGGTTTGTTCGAGGGCTAAATGTTATGATATCTCGGGATGTTAAAATTACTTTAGTACCTGGAGTGACGACTTATGCTCATGTAGTGGAGAATACCCTTACTATTGAGGGCGCTCAGAACAAGATCTGGCGTGAGAATGCTTCCAGAAGTGACAATAGGAGGGTGGGACCTCCCTTTATTGGATCTAGTAGGGGAGGAGGCCCTAGTGACTAGAAGAGGAATACCCTACATACCATTACAGTTCCAGGCCCAAACAGGAGGCCTCAGGGTACACATGTTGGCCGCAAAGGTGGCAATGAGAACTGGAGGACTTATCCAGAATGTTCTAGATACAGGAGACGTCATCTGGGAGAGTGTCGGATGAAGGCCTGCTTCTTTTGTGGCATAGTTGGGAACCTTAAGAAGGATTCTCAAGGGCGAAGAAGGGAGAACTAAAGAAAGCATACAGCTTGGCCCCAGCTCGAGTGTTCACATTGACACAATCAAAGCCTGAGGCTCGACCCTCAGTAGTGATAAGTCAGCTTTCTAGTGCTGGCACTTCTTATTCTATTTTGAATGATTCTGGGGTTACGATTTCCTTTCTGTCTAGTAGGGTGATCGATTGGTTGTGTAGGCCATGGGAATAATATGCAGTAGGTTTTGGAACCGTGTTACCTACTAGGGAGTTAGTGGTTTCTAGGAGATGGGCCAGGTCGCTACCGGTGCAATGGATGATAGAAAGTTGTCAATTCACATGATAGAGTTGGGTATGATTGACTTCGATGTGATCTTGGGTATGGTCTGGTTAGCCAGATATGGGGAGACAATAGATTGCAAGAAAAAAGATGGTTCTCTAAGGATCTATATTGATTATAGAGATTTGAACAAGTTGACTATCAGAAACATGTATCCCATACCAAGGATTAATGATCTATTTGATCAGTTACAGGGTAGGACGGTATTCTCCAAGATAGATCTTTAATCTGGTTATCACTAGCTGAGGGTCGGGGAGAAGGATATACCGAAGACAACTTTTCATACCAGGTACGGGCATTACGAGTTTTTGGTGATGTTGTTTGGACTAACTAATGCCCCCAAAAACATTTATGAATCTGATGAACATGGTGTTCAAATATTACCTCAATCGGTTCTTGATCATCTTTATCGACCATATACTAGTATACTCGCAGTGAAAGATAGAACACGAGCAGCACCTAAGATTGGTATTTCAGAGGCTGAGAGAGCACATGTTGTATGCAAAATTCAAGAAGTGCGAGTTCTAGTTGCCACAGTTGACTTTCTTAGGTCACATAGTCAGTGAGGAGTGGATTATGGTGGATCCAACGAAGATTGAATCAGTCAGAGATTGGCTAAGGCCGATGAATGCTTCAGAGATTAGAAGTTTCTTGGGATTTGCAGGTTATTACAAACGCTTTGTGGAACGATTTTCCAAGATTGCATCACCACTGACAGAGCTGACACGCAAGAATCAGAGGTTTATATGGTCAAACTAATGTGAAGCCAACTTCCAGAAACCAAAGAAGAGTTTGATCACCGCTCCAATTTTGAGCCTTCCTACAGACCAGGACAAGTTTGTGGTTTATTGTGAAGCCTCGAGGCAGGACCTAAGTTGTGTCCTTATGCAGACAGGGAAGGTAATTGCCTATGCATCATGTCAATTGAAATAGTATGAGCAGAGATACCCTACACATGATCTGGAACTTGCAATAGTGGTGTTTGCACTAAAGTTGTGACGGTAATATTTATATGTTGAGAAGTGTAAGATATACACAGATCACAAGAGATTGATATACTTCTTCACCCAGAAGGATTTGAACTTGAGGCAAAGACCTTGGTTAAAACTGGTAAAGGAATATGATTGTGAAATCCTCTTCCACCCAGGAAAGGCCAATGTGGTAGCAGATGCCTTAAGCTGGAAGGGTCTGAGGCATTGTATAGTGCCAGGCAGATATCCAGGGAATTCGCTAACAATATGACTAGAGCAGAAATTGAGATAGTGGTGGGCTACTTGGCCACCATTACCCTAAAGTCTACTCTTTTGGAGAGGATTAGGGAGAAGCAGTTAGGTGACCCACAGTTGGGGAAGATCAGAGGGCGCGTTCTAGGACTATTGCAGCCTCTGGATATCCCAGAGTGGAAGTGGGAGGATATCACGATGGATTTCGTGGTATGATTGCCCAGGACAATGGGCCAGCACAATTTAGTCTGGATCGGTATCCTAAACCAACTCACTTTCTACTAGTGAGGATGAATTACATGGCTGACCAATATGTAGATCTCTATGTGAGAGAGATAGACTGCCTTCATGGGACTCCAAGGTCTATCGTGTCTAATAGGGACCCTATCTTCACTTCCATGTTTTGGGGAAGTTTATAGAAGGCGATGAGTACACACCTGAAGTTCAGTACAGCTTATCATCCTCAGACTGAAGGTCAGTCTAAGAGGACCATCCAGATGCTGGAGGACATGCTAATAGCATGTGTATTAGACTTTGAAGGGTCCTTTGGTAAATATTTGCCTCTGATCGAGTTTTCCTATAATGACAGCTACCAGTCGACGATTGGAGTGGCACCTTATGAGTTGTTATATGGAATGAAGTGCAAATGGCCCATTCACTGGGATGCTAGCGTCTCAAAGTAGACATAAGAGTTATTCAGACCCAAAGCGAAGGAACGTGGAGTTCCAGGGGGGAGACTATGTCTTCCGTATGGTTTCACCACCAAGAGGGGTGAAGAGATTAGGGAAGAAGGGCAAGCTGAGCCCTAGGTTCGTTGGACCATTTGAGATCCTGGAGAGGATCGGCCAAGTGTCCTATAGGTTGGCCTTACCTCCTGCGTTGTCTACTGTGCACAACGTATTTCATATTTCCATGCTGAGGAAGTATGTATCAGATGGGTCTCATGTATTGAATTACGAGTATCTGGAACTGGAGTCAGATTTGTCCTATAAGGAGCGGCCAACTTAGATTTTTCACACGAAGGACAAGGTCCTGAGGAACAAAACTATACCTTTCATTAAGGAATTATGGAGAAACATCAAGGTCGAGGAAGTGACTTGGGAGCTGGAGGCAGACATGCAGAATCAGTATCCTGAGTTGTTCAGGTAAAATTTCGAGGATGAAATTTTTGAAAGGACGGGATAGTTCTAATGTAACGACCCCAAATTCACTATTAAGGCTTAAGGGCCCTGAGTAGTGTGCCTGGAGGGCATAATGGGATTCTGTGTGTGACTTTAATGAGTTTAATGCGTGATTATGATTTAATGCACGTTATATGACTATTTGATTATTTGTGATGCATGACTATGTGAATTAGTATTCATGTAGACCTGATTGTCTTAAAAAGAGCATAATAGTAATCTAGCCATTTTGGGCATGTTTTGGGTTGATATCGGTGATCCATGACTCGAGATGATCCTAGAGTGAGCAGGTTAGCGGAAAAGTCAAAGCGGGAATCTATACCCGGCTTGGGTTAAGCCTGGGGAGTTTTAAATGAGAATTTGGGAATATATTGAGGTTAATCTTGATGATGAGGAATGTATATTTGATGATTAATCAGGTATTGGGTAGCGAGCGGGAATTATTAGGAACACTTGAGGAATTAGTGGGAATTTGGGTAATATGACTAAAATGCCCCTTTATGGACATAAAGGTTTTGAATTAGTAAGGGAGGGCATTTTGGTCATTAGGCTTGTAAGAGATAAATTAAAGAAGGGCTTTATACTTAGTGGATTTAGTAGAGAAAAGTTATAGGCTGAAAAGAAAGAAAGAAAGAAGAGAAAAGAAAAGAGAGGGAAAGCTGAAGGGTTTTTGCTCCAAAAGAACGGTTTGTGGCTCTCCCAACCAATTTCCTTCATTTTTCTTGGAGTCAAGCTTAGTGGAGAGCTAGGGTAGGCTGAGCAACAAGGATCCTAAGCTAGGCTTGAGGATTGGCAAGGGGTTAGCAAGATCACATCAGAAATTGAGGTAAGTTCTTGGGGATTTTCTGTTTTAGGGCTTGACTGGTTTGGATTGTGTTTTTGAGCTAAATGGATGGGGTTTTTGGGGAAAACAGGTCAAGGTTGTGAAGGTGCAAGCCAAGGAGGTCTAGGGTTCAATTCAAGGTCGAAATTCCACCCACGGTATGATTTCTAAGACCATATCCTTGTTGTTTGAGTGAATTTTCTGGTTTTTGGGTTCATTGTGTTAGATTTTGAGTTTTGGGTTGCTTGAGCTTGGGATTGAGTTCATGGGATACTAGGGATGAATGTGAGATGTGGTTATGTGTGTTTTTGGGTTTGGAAAAGGTTTGGGCATGTTTGGAGTTGAAATGGGAGAAGAAAATCGCAAGATGCGATTTTGGGTTTGGTCTGGCTGCAACTAGCGCTACAGCGCTAGTCAGGGGGCGCTGTAGCGCTAGCCCCTGTTCTGGTGGGGTGGTTCTGCTTGTAGCGCTACAGCGCCCTCTTTTGAGCGCTGTAGCGCTGCACTATTCACAGAGGGGATTTTTGGGCTTTTGTGAAGGGATTTTGACCTAGGGTTCGGGGCTCGATTCCGCCACTTTGTTTTGGGGATCTAGGACTTCCCAGGGGCTCGGGATTAGTCCCGAGGCTAGGTTTGTGACTTGAGGTTGGTGATGACTTTGACTTGTGAATTTTGCTTAGGTAAGCGCTAGGGCTCGGGTAGGATCGTGCTCAAGGAGTCAGGTGATCAAGGCTACCGAATCTAAAGGTAAGAAAACTGGAACACCCGAGAATAGGGCATGGGCCCACTGTGTGATTGCAGGGCACGGCCCTAGATTGTATTGTGTGCAAATGTGTAATCTTAGATGAACTATTGTATGTTTGAATGGTTATTTCCGAATGTATTATATGTGTGATTATAATGGAATGAACGGCTAAGGCCGAGAGCGGCGTAGGCCGGGTACGGCAGTGGGGCCGGAAGTAACGCTCAGCACATGGGATGCTATAGCCAGGGTGGGACCCAAGGGATACATGAGTTATCCTACGGTGAGGACCGAGACCCCAAGCTTTGGTAAGGCCTCTGGGGCGGCATGGCCGTGCTTGTTTAATCTGATGATTTTCCTATTTATCTGTGAATTATGCCAGCTATATTATTTGCATATGTTATGTACTATTTGGGTTTTCTTGCTGGGCTTCGGCTCACGGGTGCTCCGTGTGGCAGGTAAAAGAAAGGAGTCAGTCAACCGGCCATGAGTATGGAGAGCGTGGGGGCGGCGCGTACATGTTCGGCCTGCCCGACTGCTTTGGTTGGGGGCATTTTGTAAATGGCTATATTAATCCATTCTCTTGATAGTTAACCTGGTGTAAATCTATTTTTGAGTTGTAAATATTTTGTAAACCTTATTTTGGGATCCCAGATGTTTGATACTTAACGTTTTCAATGAAACTAAACACTTTCAAAGAGTACAGCCTTAAATTATGATTTATTCACACTTTTGGTTTTAGAAACCACTTAGAGTCAGTCAAAAGCACGATTTCTATTTTTTTAAACTCACTAAGTAACGGCTCTAAGGTAGTAGGGCGTTACATCTAACGTCACAAATTACCTAATAAGGCTTAGGGATGATGACAATTTATGAGAATTATAGTTATTTGAAATGAGCATGCATGTAATTATGTGATTATGTGGGTTGCATGATAATATGACTAGATATGCATGTTTAGGTGTATTAAATATGCATGTCGACTCGTTTCTTATTAGAAGGGAAATTTTTCGTAATTTTTCCCATTATGGGTATATTTGGCATATATGTGATGTATGTGTGAGACCACATTATTATGTGGATATATTTGGGTTACTTGGCACGAGGCGATTCTAGGGAGCAAGTCAGCAAGAAAGTCCCAACAAGACCTAATACCCGACTTTGGGTGAGTCAAGCGGTATTTTGGGTATCTTAAACATTACCGGGTCATTGGGTAATGGGAATGAATACTCGAGGATATATTTGAAGTTAATGAGAACAAGATGGGATATTGGGGATATTGACCATTTTTCCCTTGAGGACATTTTTGGTACTCCGAGCCTCGGGATTAACTTAAGGATACTTGATCCTTAAGAAAAGAAAACAAAACACTCAAACACTTTTATCAGCTCACATACTCTCCCAACTGACTCTCTCTCTCTCTCTCCCTCATTCTCTCTCAATTCTAAGGGGATAGCTTAAGAAACTAAGGAGATTTTTGGCTGAAAGTTTGAGAATTGAAACCCTGAACTTGGGATTGGATTAGCTACAACAAGGAGGACTTAATCAAAGCTGAGGTAATCCAGGGAACTTGCTTTTATGTTGAATTCAGTTATAGTTGGTCGATCTTGAGCTTTGACGCTTAAGGTTATGAATTTGAATTTTGGGCCGAGTTTTGAGTGTGTCAAGTTAAGGTTTTATTGCTAGGAAAATGTTGAAACTGTACTGGGGATTGAATTAAGGTTCTAGGATTGATTTGGGGTGGTTATTGGTTGAGTTTGGGAGAAGAAGAAAAAAGGGAATTCTTGGCTCGTAGGGTCAGGCCGCGACCCAATTCTTGGGGTTCCACGACACTCTTGAACCCAGGAGTCAGAGGCATTTCCTGATGCGAAGTCTCGCTACATCAACTGTTAGGTTGTGCCACGACACAAGTTCAATGAGAAGAGAGGCTGGGGCCACTGACTTTGGCAGGCCATGACTCAGACGCTTAGCGCCGCGGCGCTTAAACTGTTTTGAGTCTCGGGACGGTTTTTGAGGGCAGGAACTCAACCCTAAAGGTTTGGGATTGATCCTACTACCCAGTTTAGTAGAATTCTATGTCCCAGAGGCTAGGACTCAGTCTGTAAGCCTTTATTTGCTCGTTATTGACGAGATTTTATACTATGGTAGTTACTAGGTTATCGCTAGGGGCTCAGAATCGGGATCGTGCTTGTAACATCCCAAATTTTCTAATGTGGCTTAATGCCTAGATTAGGGGGCCGGGAGGCAATAATTGAGTTATTATTTGAATTATATTATAATATAATTATGCTAGCATGTTAGGGATACTAAATATGTGTATGTGGGTCTGTTTCTTATAAGAAGGGTATTTTAGTAATTTGACCCGCTCGGGGTATATATGCAAATATGTGTTTGTGTGATTGAGACCACATTATTATGTGGATATATTTGGGTTACTCGACGAGAGGCGATCCCGATGAGCAAGTTAGCGGGAAAGTCACAACGGGGTTTTAATACCCGGCTCGGGGTGAGCTTAGGGGTATTTTAGTAATTTAGTACATTACCGGGAATTAGTGGGTAATGGGAATTTATTGATAACCATGTGAGAATATTGGAAGTAGCGGGAATTATAGGATGTAAATTGTGGATAGCGGGATTTGAGGCAAAGGACAAAATTGCCCTTGTGAACACTTGTTGAATAGGCTATGGGCAAGGGGCAATTTGGTCATAACCACTTAGTTTAGGATATAGATGGCTGGGTAATTATCTGAGGGTTGGAGAATTAAAGGAAAAAATGCAGCAGCCCTCCCTTTCTCTCTCACGTTCTACATCCCCTCCCTTGGAGCTTTGGTGATTTTGACCAACTTGAAGGATTTTGCTTCGAGGGAAGGCTTGAAACCAAGGAATTGTTGGGAGTTATTACCACTGGAGTCATATAGCTTAGGTAAGGATTCTGAATTGAAGGATATCATGTTAATTCAGTTGGTGTATCTAGAGTTATGGTGTTCATGCATGTTTGATAATTGGGAGATTGGGTTTGGGAAGTTTGATGTGCTTTACTATGATAATTAGTTGGGTTTTACTGGTAAGAATGAGTATATAAGTTATGGGAATCGAATTGGAGGAGTGGGATGGAATTGGTTAAATTTTGGCTGGGTTCAGTTGAAGAAAAACCCAGAAATATCTGGGTTTGTGGGAGTGAGCCGCAGTCTGCGAAGGGAATTTTGAGCCGGCAAGGCTCGGAGGCAGGGGCGGGCCGCGGCGCCTCAGGCGCGCGCCGCGATACGTGTTGGTTTCTAGGGAGGACGCGGCTCTGGTGTGAGGGGTCGCGGCCCTTAAGGGGAATTTTGGCATAAATTGGATTTCTAGATTAGGAACCTAACCATTTGGGCTCGGGATCGATTTTACTTCCTTGTTAAGTGGAATTCGATGTCCCGGAGGCTAAGAGTTGGTCTGGGAAGTTTTTATTTACCTGTTGCTGATGGAACTTTCTTATTACGGTTGTGACTAGGTTTTCGCTAAGGGCTTGAATCGGGGATCGTACTCAGAGGGTCGTCGCTAATAACCTACGTACGGACTGAAGGTAATAAAATTGCACCCGTTATGTGAATGCATGATTAGAGCTTAGTTAAGGTGATGAACATGATTATAATTATGTTTGTGAATATCTGATTAGGTACACTGTAATGTGCATAATTATGATTATGCTTATGACTGCTAAGTGGATGTATTATAATGCATTGTGCGATTATTGACAGGTATGTTATGTGAAACATGTGACTGTCTGTTATGACTGTGGAGCTTGGTTTATAAGCTAAAGGATTATTAGGTGTTTAGTGGGGATCAACCTATTAGTTGATAATATATTGAACTCTGGGAGACTCGCCTTATGAGTTGAGAGACCCAAAGCTTCAACTTATAAGTTGGAGGCACGTGGTGGCTTGACTTATAAGTCAAGGGCTTAAAGAACTTAGTTTGTAAGCTAAGATTGGCATAATGCACGCAGAGTGCACGCCACCATGTCTGGGCCACCCTGGGAGTGCGACTTGCACTTGACTGGCTCGAATGCCATCAACTGGAAAGAAAGTGCACCATGCACTTGTGTGACTCTATGGTCTCCAGTTTAGTTTAATGAATGCATCAGTTTCAGTTATTACTGTTTGATAATCGTTTTATTCTGTAAGTTGTTGAATATGTTTTCTTGCTGAGTCTTCTGGCTCACAGGTTCTTTGTGGTGCAGGAAAAGGTAAGGAGAAGCTCAACCAGCCATGAGTCAGAGGGCATTAGCAGTGGTATGTACATATGCAGTCCGCTCGACCATCACGGCCGAGCTGCTCAGGGGAACTAGGGTCAAACACAGCTTTTGCCGCCTAGGTCGCCTTATTGTGTAACCTGAGTATTGTAATTAACTTTTAAAGTGACTTTTTTGGGATCCCATGTAAAGAACATGTTTTTAACTTAATGGATATGTTTATGAGTTGACCAAAAGTTTTAATACCTAAACCTTTAGTGGCTTAATTACATGTTTAGTCCAAATGACTTGTTTGGCAAGTCCAGCACTGGTTTTAAACACACTTGGTAATGGACCCTAATTAGTAGGGCGTTACAACTTAGTATCAAAGCAGCCAAGGTTTTAGGGTTCCTAATGTTGTACTGGGCATGTACATTCACTGCTAAAGACAAGCTCGACTCAGGGTTGGGTTACTATTAATATAATTATGTGTATATTTGCTTGAATGAATTATGTGTGCTTTACTTGCTAGTTTAAACAAGAAGCATGAGTTATTCTGATGGGGCCTGGCCCTTGAATACTGTATGTAGGTTGAGAACGTGTTTATTAGCACAATAGATATGTGTAAATGCTATAGGACTGCTTATTAGCGTCATTGAAATAGATGAATGTCATAAACGCTTATTAGTGATGTTGTATGTGTACCCTGGTTAGAGGATGCTTATTAGCACCGTAGTATGCTCAAGGAAAATGTTTATAAACATTGTTAAGTGGTTATGCATGCCAAAGAATATGCTTATTAGCATTTTATTTAGGTGATGCCATGAATTTCTCTGCTTATTAGCATGATTATTGAGTGTGAATTATTGGGATGCTTATTAGCATTGTCAATGCATGTGGATGCTTATTCGATCGGTTTTGAACCATGGGTTGGTGTGGGAAACCGTTATTACTGCCTGATAAGCTGAGTCATTGATTGCAGATAGACTTAGAAGTATGCTTCCAAGGCAATCCAATGAGCCAGCCAGCGCTGGGAATCAGGGCGAAAGTAATGATCAGGGTCAGAACCCTCCGCCAGCCCCTAAGAACTGGCAACAGGTGCTTGCATACTTGCAAGCTCAATTGCAGAGGCAGAATGAAGAGATACTACGATTGAGGCAACAGTAGGTTCTGGCTGGGAACACTGCTTCAGGGGCTCCATCTGTTGTTTCAGTACCGGCCGTACAACAGTAGACAGAGTTGGAGCACTGTTGGGAATTAGTATATGAGCGGTTCTGGAAGCAAAACCCTCCGGTATTCGAGGGTGGTGCATATCCACTTAAGGCAAAGCAGTGGATGGTAATGATTATGTTCGTTTTGGACTTTATGAGAGTTGTGAGCAATGAAAGGGTGGCCTGTGCCACGTACATGTTTCGGGAGGATGCCCGAATCTGGTGCGAGGTGGTGTCCCAAACTAGAAATGTAACTACAATGGGTTGGGAAGAGTTTAAGACCCTCTTCAATGAAAAGTATTACAATGAGGCCGTTAAAGCTGCAAAGGCTGAGGAATTTAGCAAACTTTTGCAGGGGAATATGTCAGTGACTGAGTATGCCCTGAAATTTGACAGATTAGCCAAGTTCGCTCCAGACTTGGTGCCCACTGATGGGACAAGAAAGGAAAAAATTCTTCAGGGGCTATAACCTATGATAGCCCGAGATGTCAGAATTACCACTGTACCTGGAGTGACAACATATGCTCAGGTAGTGGAGAGAGCCCTTACTGCAGAGGGTGCTTAGAATAAGATCTGGCGTGATAACACAGCCATGAGGGATATGCGGAGGATGGGACCTCCCTTCTCAGGAGTCAGTAAGGGTGGAGGCCCCAGTGATCAGAAAAGGAAGGCCCCGGATACCAGTTTTGCTCCTAGACTTGATAGGAGGCCACAGGGTGCACAGATTGGCCGCCAGGGCGGTAATGAGAATTGGAAGACATATCCAGAATGTACCAGATGCAGGAGACGTCATCTGGGTGAGTGTCGGGCGAAGGCCTGTTTTGTATGTGGACTTGTGGGGCATCTTAAGAAGGATTTCCCAAGACTGAAGAAAGAAGAACTTAAGAAGCCAGATAGCTCGACTCCGGGTCAAGTATTTGCATTGACACAAGCTGAGGCTGAGGCTAGGCCTTCAGTGGTCACAGGTCAGCTTTCTAGTGCAGGCATATCTTATTCTGTGTGGATTGATTCTGGTGCTACACAATCTTATGTATCTAGTAGGATTGTTGATAGTTTGTGTAGGCCCTGTGAGTTTTATGCTGTGGGATTTGGGACATTATTACACATTGGGGAGTTGCTAGTTTCTAGGAAGTGGGTTAGGTCTTTACCAGTGATGGTAGATGGTAGGGAACTATCGGTTGATTTGATAGAGTTAGCCATGACTGATTTTGACATGATTTTGGGGATGGACTGGTAAACTAGATATGGAGCAACCATTGATTGTAAGAAGAAGATGGTAACTTTTGAACTTGAGGGTGAGAAACCTTTTGTATTTGTTGGCACTGTGCATGGACCCCGAATGCCTATTATTTCAATATTAAGGGCTAGAGACCTATTACAGAAAGGTTGCAAAGGATTCCTAGCCAGTGTGGTGGATACCACGCAGGTCATGCCAGTGGGACCATCAGAGACTAGGTTGGTCTATGAATTTCTGGATGTATTTCCAGAGGATCTACCGGCATTGCCACCGCACAGAGAGATTGATTTTCTTATTGAGCTGGCACCAGGGACAGAGCCAATGTTTAGGGAACCTTGCAGAATGGCCCCAGCTGAGTTGAGGGTACTCAAGGTACAGTTACAAGAGTTGTTGGATCTGGGTTTTATTAGACCCAGTTTATCACCATGGGGTGCGCCAGTGTTATTTGTGAAGAAGAAGGACGGTTCACTAAGGATGTGTATAGACTATAGAGAACTGAATAAGTTGACCGTCAAGAACAAGTATCCCCTACCAAGGATAGTTGATTTATTTGATCAACTGCAAGGTAAAATGGTATTCACAAAGATAGATCTTCGATCTGGTTATCACCAGTTGAGAATTAAGGATGAAGACATACTCAAGACAGCTTTCCATACTAGATATGGGCAATATGAGTTTCTCGTTATGTCATTTGGTTTGACTAACGCCCCGGCAAATTTTATGGACCTAATGAACAGGGTGTTTAAGGATTATCTAGACCAGTTTTTCATCGTTTTTAATGATGATATCTTGATTTATTCACAGTCAGAGGAGGAGCATGAGCACACCTCAGGTTAGTCTTCCAGAGACTGAGAGAACACAAGTTATTTGCGAAGTTTAAGAAGTGTGAGTTCTGGTTACCGCAGGTGACATTCTTGGGTCACATTGTTAGTACAGATGGGATCAAGGTAGATCCATCTAAGGTTGAAGCTGTTAAGAATTGGCCAAGGCCAAGGAATGCCTCAAAGATTAGAAGTTTCCTTGGGTTGGCAGGCTATTACAGGAAATTTGTGGAAGGATTCTCCAGAATATCATCCCCGTTGACAGAATTAACACGTAAGAACCAGAAGTTTACATGGTCAGATAAATGTAAGAATAGCTTTCAGGAGTTGAAGCGGCGATTGATTACTGCTCCAGTCTTGAATCTTCTGACTGGTCAGGGGAAATTTATGGTTTACTGTGATGCCTCGAGGCAGGTGTTAGGGTGTGTCCTTATGCAGGCAGAGAAGGTGATTGCCTATGCATCACCACAATTAAAGGATTATGAGCAGAGGTATCCAACTCATGATTTAGAGTTGGCAGCAGTGGTCTTTGCATTGAAGGTATGGAGGCATTACCTTTATGGAGAGAAGTGTGAGATATATACAAACCACAAGAGCCTCGAGTACTTCTTTACACAGAAGGATTTGAATATGAGACAGAGGCGTTGGCTGGAACTTGTGAAAGACTATGATTATGATATTCTTTATCATCCAGGTAAAGCCAATGTGGTCGCTAATGCCATAAGTCGAAGAGGTCCAGGGCAGTTGTATAGTGTGAGACAGATATCCATGGAGTTAGCAGAGGATATGACCAGAGCAGGGATTGAGTTAGTAGTGGACCAGTTAGCCAACATTACCCTGCAGTCTACTCTCCTAGAGAGGATAAAGGAGAGTCAGCTGCAAGAGCCGCAGTTGGTGAAGGTTAGAGAAGATGTTCTAGCTGGAGCAGCTAGGGACTATTCTATATCTGATATGGGCCTGCTAAGATACAAGTGTCGGATTTGTGTTCTGATGGATGCGATTATTAGACGAGATATTCTGGATGAATCTCATACCACCCTATATTCCTTGCATCCTGGTACCACCAAGATGTATCAAAACTTAAGAACTTTGTATTGGTGGCCGGGGATGAAGGATGATGTAACTGAATATGTAGCCAAGTGTCTGACGTGTCAGCAAATCAAAGCTGAACATCAAAGACCTGCAAGATTATTACAACCCTTAGACATTCCAGAGTGGAAGTGGGAAGACATCGCAATGGATTTTGTGGTGGGATTGCCTAAGACAGTGGGTCAGCATGATTCAGTATGGGTGATAGTGGACAGATACACCAAATCAGCTCACTTTCTACCAGTGAGGACAACCTATACCGTTGACTAGTATGCAGATCTCTATGTTAAAGAGATAGTACGTCTTCATGGAGCTGCGAGGTCGGTCGTGTCAGATCGAGATCCTACTTTTACTTCCAAGTTCTGGGGAAGTTTGCAGAAGGAAATGGGCACGCAACTAAAATTCAGTACAACATTTCATCCTCAGACCGATGGTCAGTCTAAGAGGACTATCCAGATACTGGAGGACATGCTAAGAGCATGTGTACTGGATTTTGAGGGGTCTTGGAGTAAGTATTTACCCCTGATAGAGTTTTCCTACAACAACAACTATCAGGCGACCATAGGAGTGGCTCCATATGAGATGTTGTATGGTAGGAAGTGCAGATCACCTATTCATTGGGATGAGTTGGGTGAGCGCAGATACTTGGGTCTTGAGGCACTTTAGATGACCAATGAAGCTGTAGAAAAGATCAGAGCTCGGATGCTCGCATCGCAGAGTAAACAGAGATGTTATGCAAATCCAAAGCGTAGGAACGTGGAGTTCCAGGTGGGAGACTATGTCTTCCTTAGATTCTCACCGTTGAAGGGGGTGAGAAGATTTGGCAAGAAGGGCAAGCTTAGCCCTAGATTCGTAGCACCATTTAAGATTCGGGAAAGGATCGGTCAAGTAGCCTATAGGTTGGCATTACCTCCGGCGTTTTCAGCCGTGCACAACGTGTTTCATATCTCGATGCTACGAAAGTATGTATCTGACGAAACTCATGTGCTGAGTTATGAAGATCTGGAGCTGCAGACATATTTGTCCTTCAAGGAGTAGCCATTCCAGATATTGGACAAGAAGGACAAGGTCTTGAGGAATAAAGTTATACCTTTGGTGAAGGTATTATGGAGGAACAGCAAGGTCGAGGAGGCGTCCCAAATTTCCTAATGTGGCTTAATGCCTGGATTAGGGGGCCGGGAGGCAATAATTGAGTTATTATTTGAATTATATTATAATATACTTATGCTTGCATGTTAGGGATATTAAATATGTGTATGTGGGTCCGTTTCTTATAAGAAGGGTATATTAGTAATTTGACCCGCTCGGGGTATATATGAAAATATGTGTTTGTGTGATTGAGACCACATTATTATGTGGATATATTTGGGTTACTCGACGAGAGGCGATCCCGATGAGCAAGTTAGCGGGAAAGTCACATCGAGGTTTTAATACCCGGCTCGGGGTGAGCTTAGGGATATTTTAGTAATTTAGTATATTACCGGGAATTAGTGGGTAATGGGAATTTATTGATAACCCTGTGAGAATATTGGAAGTAGCGCGAATTATAGGATGTAAATTTTGGATAGCGGGATTTGAGGCAAAGGACAAAATTGCCCTTGTGAGCACTTGTTGAATAGGCTAAGGGCAAGGGGAAATTTGGTCATAACCACTTAGTTTAGGATATAGATGGCTAGGTAATTATCTGAGGGTTGGAGAATTAAAGGAAAAAATGCAGCAGCCCTCCCTTTCTCTCTCACGTTCTACATCCCCTCTCTTGGAGCTTTGGTGATTTTGACCAACTTGAAGGATTTTGCTTGGAGGGAAGGCTTGAAACCAGGGAATTGTTGGGAGTTATTACCACCGGAGTCATATAGCTAAGGTAAGGATTCTGGATTGAAGGATATCATGTTAATTCAGTTGGTGTTTCTAGAGTTATGGTGTTCATGCATGTTTGATAATTGGGAGATTGGGTCTGGGGAGTTTGATGTGCTTTACTATGATAATTAGTTGGGTTTTACTGGTAAGAATGAGTATATAAGTTGTGGGAATCGAATTGGGGGAGTGGGATGGAATTGGTTAAATTTTGGCTGGGTTCAGTTGAAGAAAAACCCAGAAATTTCTGGGTTTGTGGGAGTGAGCCGCGACACTTTTATGGTGAGTCGCGACCTGCGAAGGGAATTTTAAACCAGTAAGGCTCGGAGGCAAGGGCGGGCCACGGTGCCTCAGGCGCGTGCCGCGATGCGTGTTGGTTTCTAGGGAGGCCGAGCCTCTGGGATTAGAGGCGGGCCGCGGCTTGGGTGTGAGGGCTTGGGAACCTAACCATTTGGGCTCGGGATCGGTTCTACTTATTTGTTAAGTGGAATTCGATGTCCCGGAGGCTAAGAGTTGGTCTGGAAGTTTTTATTTACCTATTGTTGATGGAACTTCCTTATTACGGTTGTGACTAGGTTTCTGCTAAGGGCTTGAATCGGGGATCGTACTCAGAGGGTCGTCACTAATAACATGCATACGGACTGACGGTAAGAAAATTGCACCTATTATGTGAATGCATGATTAGAGCTTAGTTAAGGTGATGAACATGATTATATTTATGTTTGTGAATATCTGATTAGGTACACTATAATGTGCATAATTATGATTATGCTTATGATTGCTGAGTGGATGTATTATAATGCATTGTGTGATTATTGATAGGTATGCTATGTGAAACATGTGACTGTCTGTTATGACTGTGAAGCTTGGTTTATAAACTAAAGGATTATTAGGGTGTTAAGTGGGGATCAACCTATTAGTTGAGAATATATTGAACTCTGGGAGACTCGCCTTATGAGTTGAGAGACCCAATATGTTTTCTTGCTGAGTCTCCTGGCTCACAGGTGCTTTGTGGTGCAGGTAAAGGTAAAGAGAAGCTCAACCAGCCATGAGTCGGAGGGCATTAGCAGTGGTATGTACATATGCAGTCCGCTCGCCCACCACAGCCGAGATGCTCAGGGGAACTAGGGTCAAACCCAGCTTTTGCCGCCTAGGTCGGCTTATTTTGTAACTTAAGTATTTTAATTAACTTTTAAACTGATGTTTTTGGGATCCCATGTAAAGAACATGTTTTTAACTTAATGGAATTGTTTATGAGTTGACCAAAAGTTTTAATACCTAAACCTTTAGTGGCTTAATCACATGTTTAGTCCAAATGACTTGTTTAGCAAGTCCAGCACTGGTTTTAAACACACTTGGTAATGGACCCTAATTAGCAGGGCATTACAGTGCTCGAGGATCGTTTTTATTATTACGCTATACTCGAATCTGTGGTAAGAAAACTGCACCTGGTTTACGTTTAGGGCGCGTCTCGATTATAGTACAAAATTAATGTTATGTTGAGAATGTTTTATAAAACATATTGAATGTGTTGTGTTTACCTATGTTATGCAATAACTATTAAGTTTATATCTAATTGGGGAGGCTCAACTTATATGTTGAAGGTCTATCTATGTTATGTAATGAAGGGCTTGGCTTAATAGTCAAGGTTACAATTGGTTTTAAAGGACTCGAATTAGCTATCGAATGTTGAGACTCGACTTATCAGTCGGATGGTAAGACTCGACTCATCAATCGAAGGGTATGACTCGACTTATCCGTCGAATGTTATGACTCTACTTATCAGTCGAAGGTTAAGACTTGATTTATCAGCCGAAGGGTAAGACTCGACTCATCACTCAAAGGTTGAGACTCAACTTATCAGTCAAATGTTCAGCCTTGACTTTACAGTGAAAGGGTAAGACTTAACTTATCAATCGACAATTAAAGTCACAACTTATCAGTCGAAGATCGAAAGATTCAACTTATTAATTAAAGGTTAAAGGACTCAGCTTATGAGTCGAGAGTTCAAAGGCTCGGCTTAGAAGCCGAGGACGATAATAGCGTGTTGGACGCTGGCAGATAGAGTGAACTCGACCCGGAAGCGAGATACACACTTGAACGCGCCTAGGGACGTCTAGAATGTGAAGCATCAAACCCGCTTGGCTAGCTCAAAGGCTGGTTATGTGCGAGATTAGCATTAAAGCCCTAGTGTGACTCCATAGTCACTTATATGAGTTAATTGCATGCATGAGTAGGGTTATTACTGCTAGCATGCTAGTTATGATTTTATGATCTGATAATGTACTATTTATAAGCATGTTTATGTTTCTTGTCTGAACCTTGGCTTACGGGTGCTAAATAGTGTAGGTAAAGGAAAGGAAAAGCTAGACCAGCCATGAGTTGGAGAGCTTTAGGGTCAGAGTGTACAGATGTGGCATGCTCGTTCACCACGGCCGAGGCTATCAGTTGGGACTAGGGTTGGACCCTGATTTTTCCGCCTAGGTCGGCTTTTGTATTCATTTTCTGGTTTGTAACTGTTTTAAACTACAATGGGATCCCATGTATTGTAGTCAAACCTTTTTAATGAAATCGTTGACTTTTGACCAATATTTTTAGTACCTAAACTTATGGTAAGTTTTAATTACACGATTTAAACTCAAATGACTTGTTTAGTGAGTTAAGCACTATTTAAACTACACAGTGTAACGGTCCTTGATTAGGACGACGTTACAGGTGCGCTCTCTCTAATGCTCGACAAAAACACACCAGGAAGTCCTCGCCAATTCCATAATGCTTCATTATGCTCTCCAAGGCAAGAGGATGCTTAACCGTGTTGTGGTATTGGTCCCCCTCAAAGCCTGTAGCCTCTTACTTTTGAGTGGGATGGGGAATGGGGGTTCGGTTCACATTCACCTCAGTCAGTCTGCATTGTACCTGTGTTGCAGGCCTCTCGGCAATTGGAGCCACTTCTCGTACCACCAGTACTCGTGAGGGCGCTGGGGCCTCCGCCCGAGCAGCTTCTTGGGGCCGACGACAATTGCCTTGCTAGTGCAAGTGTTGGAGCTCCTTTGACATCTAAAACAATGCCAAGCAGTTAGCTTCTTCAACAAAGAAAAAAAAAAAGAGCAAAATAAGAGAAACACTAAAACAATTGTTCGAGAAATGGAGAAGGAAGAGAAATCTAAGGGGCTAGGGTGTCCCTGGATCCTTGGGTTCGATTCCGGAGAGAACCATCGGAATTCAAAGGTTTCACCAGAATCTGGACATTTTACAGATTCTGGTTGAATGTCTGAAAATGTGAAAATAACGCAGAGACCTAAATGGCCCATTACTCGTAGCCTTATTGTGGAAATGGACCTAAAAAGACAGTAAAGGGGTCAAAATGACCTCTAAAACTCTGAAGACAACAAAATACCTAAGCATGCAACCTACAAATCATATAGAATAACTCAGACACGAAAAAGAAAAAGATAGAGGAAAATGCTTACCCGAGACTAACCAACGATAAGTGCTAAGTCGAGTTCGGATGCGAAGATATTTAGTGTCGTAGATGCATAAAGTGCCTACTTCCCTCCAACCATCTAGAATCATTGGTGAAAAGGTTTCTAGTGAGGATGTCGATCGTGGGACGAGGTTTGCATGAGCTCTGGTTTGGGGAAATTTCAAATGTTAGTGTAAAAGAATGGGAGGAAAATTTTGAGTTTTATAAACCAGAACTTGGAAAGGAAGTTACTTTTTCCTGACCGTCCATCACAGAGTGGTATTCGAGCATGATCCAATGGTAACAAATATCGAGGCATGGACCGTAATCATAACACGGGAAAAAGACACCTTGAATTCAATGTGAAAGGACACTTCGAGTACAAAATAGACGTTTTGGGTATGGACTAAACCCTTCCTTAAATGGAGTCAATTCATGGGTCCAACAGCAGGGGGCCAACACGTGGCAAGACCTTTTGGTAGGTTTGATGTCTTGAGGAGCCCAAGCGCCTCCCCCCGAGTTCAATCCTTGAAATTCCTACTCTCAGTCTAAGTCTCCACTGTCTGAGGACGAGTGAAGAGTTGGGGGCCAAATGTTGTCCATCCTTTCACCAAGTGACACGTGGCAATCTTCGAGAGTAGTTAGGTTCTTCGAGGGGGTTTAGTGATCTCTATTGAGCTCACTGTCTACTCGGAGGGTAGGCTGCCTCCCGTCTTTAGAAGGCTCCTCAGAGGAAAGTTATCCTTCGACAAGCCACACCTTGAGAGCCTTGGATATGTTTGTTAGGTTCATTTTAGTTTTTTTTAGAGATTGTTTTGGGTTATGATTTTAATTATTTAGGATTGTTTTGTGCAGATTTACACATGTTTTCTTCTTGTTTCATGTTTTAATGGTCAACTACATAATTTGGAGTGAAATGAGAAGAAACATGTTAAATATGATGAATAAGATGGATTTAGAGTTAATTGTGAAGTTTCAAGCCATTATGTGTGGAAAATACTACACTGAAGATGCTCAACACGCGTCGTTTATGTTCTGTAACGCAAGTTTGAAACTTTAAGCTGTATTTTGACCATGATTTCTTCACTTTCTGGTAATACTTCTATAAATAGAAGTTTTATATATTTCTTTTATCTTTCCATATCTTTTTGAATCATTTAATTTGGAGTGATATCGAGGGAGTTATCACCAAAATAGGATGAGCTGACGTTGTAGGCTGTTTGAAACGAGTTTCAGTTTTATTCTGTACAATTACTGCCCCAACGCTAATATATAGCGCCCCTGTGCTATCAAAGTCAGAGAGTACAGTTCCAGGTAGTGTGAAATAGCGCCCCTGCGCTACTATCCGTACGATTTTCGTAAAAAGGAAGCAAAAGGAATTTTTATGGGGGCAAGAAGGTCTTTTCACATAGAATCGATGTGGTTACTATAAAATCTTAATTTTGAGCAATTTTAATCATTTTTAGCCACTGGACATCAAGAGGAACTTGGAGATCAAGATTGAAAATATCTTCAAGAGTTTTTTTTTTTTCTTCTTTAATTTCTTTTTCTTATGTTATTTTCCAAATCAATGAATGTTATGAATCTAGTTATGAACTAATTTTATTTTCTAGGGTTTTAATGTAGTCTCTTGATACTTTATTATTAGTTAATGCAATCTCTATGATTTATTTTTCTTCATTGTGATCTATTCAATTTTGTGCTTAATAAATGTGAATAATTTGACTCTGTTATTTGCATTACTTATGAATCTGAGAGGTGAGAGTTAAATATGCTATAGTTGAATAGACATAAATTTCGATATAGGACGAGAGTGCCTATATGGTTTGTGTAGCTTTTAGAATTTCTATTCTTAATGCTTGCCTTATGTTTGGAATTTATCACAAAAATGTAGAAAATTTGCATATAGGTTGAGAGATTTATATATTTTAATAAGAATATAGATTTCTTTAGTAAATCTACTATCACGGTAATAGAAAGAATAGTGGAAATTGTATGGATGAAATAATAAAGTGGATAGATGATGAAATTAAATACCCTAGGTTTTGATCCATTGAAGTAATTTTGCTTTTATTTGTTAATTGTGAGTTTTGTCAATCCTTGTTTCTATTCTTGATATTCTTGAATCTAACTTTTATTAGCCAAATAGAATTGAGAAGTTAATTATTGGTTGTTAATAACAATCTGTAACGAACCAAATTTTATTTTATTTTATTTAAATTGTGTGCTTTATTTTATTTAATTGTTAAGTGTTGTGAATTATTTTATTTATTTGTTTAAATTAATTGTTATAATTGTTTGGTAGAATTTTGTGAATTTAATTGTTAATTGTTTATTTATTTTAATAGGTGAATAAATCAGTTTTATTGAATGCACTAAGGTGCATGGTAGGTAGTGATGCACCCAAGTTATTCAATGTGTCCATGTGCATGGTTGCATGGTGCACCTGTGTAGAATTTTCTACACATTTTTTTTTATTTCCTTTTATTAGATTTATTTAGATTATTTAATTAAAAAAATAAAAGAAAGGGTAACAAGAAGTAGTGTGAACGGCAAGTGGGAAACGAGGGAATGAGAGTTGTCCATTTATATTTTTTTTCTTGAATCAAATAAATTAGAATTAAAAGAAAATAAGCACAATTAGGAAACTTACCAATTCTTTTCCTTAGGCTATCATGGATAGATTAAAATAAAGAGGGAAGGAATAAGGAAGAGAGCATTATGCTCATTTGGGACAGTCGGCCTAGACGGAAGGAGAGAGAGAGAGTAGGCATTTTCTAGAGAGAGAAGGAGAGAAAGAAGAAGAAGAAGAAGAAAGAAGAGAGGACTGAATCTCTCTATAGGTAAGGATTATCTTGGTTTGGTTGAGTCTTGAGTTTAGATCCTCTCCATGATTTCTAAGTATTTCATTTTCTCTTCTCATGTTCTTGTGGTGTTCTAAAATCCCTAGGATTTGAGCAAGGTTGTGACCATAGTAGGCTCTTGAGTTCACTCAAGGAAGGTATTGGATTCCTCCCTCAACCTTGTGTTGATTTTGTTTTCTTGGGGAGATTAAGGATTTATGAATTGTAATAATATGTTGTTTTGTTTTCCTCTTAATTTTTTGGTGGTATGTTATTTTGAGCATGCATGAAGAGTTTTGTAGTTTAATGCATGAAGGGATTTGGTTTTCATTTGCTAAGTATGATGGTTGATGATATTTTATGTTTGTGTATATGTGGGTTTCGGCCTATGCATGTCTAGGGATCCACTTTATATTTTGATATTTTTATTGTGTTTTTATGTTAGATCCATGTTCTAGGACTCTATATAATTTTTGGTATAATAAATCATTTGGATTCTTGTTATTGAATCCATGAAATTTGATGAATATGTTTATGAGAATATGTATCAATGGGTTATGGTATGCAAGAATGATGATAGAAACATGCTAGGATGCATGTGAATGTAAATGAGAATTTTGTTTTATATTTATGTTTAATTCATGAGGGTTTTGGCTAAAAGGGTGTAATGCATGATGAGTTGTTTGATTTTGTGGCACCCATTCATATTAGGAACATGCTAGGGTTTGTGAATTAATTTTATAGATTTAAACATGTATGGTAATGATGTAAACTTTTGTGAAGCATGATGTAAAAGATGGATTTTTTATTTGTTAAGCTTGCTGATTTTGGTGTTTAAATAGTATAGAATATGATGAAAATAATATTTTTGCTTGCTTAAATAATTTTGCAAGTGCTATGATGTTTTTATGAAATTCAATGGAACTTTAATATACATTAAAATGATATTTTTTTACTCAAATAAATACCTACAGATTTATATATATATATATATAGAGAACAAATGAGGTTTTAAATTCAATATGGAGATTTTTTAGATTGTATATGGTTGCTCGAATTTTTAGTAAAATGTTGGAAAGTTTTTTTTAATAAATGGAAAATTTTTGTGTTTATGAAATAATATAACCCTAAGTTATGTCAATATTAAAGATTGTATTTTTAAATGTAACCATGAGTGTTCATTTTAATAGATGTGATTTTTCTTTATTTAAATTAAGAAGAATGTTGAGATTAATTCACTTATGATTTTTAAATAAATTAAATAGTGGCTGAAAGTTTAGTTTAATAATTTAAAAATAATTACTAGATTATAACTTATGAATTTATTTTACTTAAAATTAAGTCTTAAAATAATACAAATAAAATGTATTTTTCTCATACCTAAAAATTATATTTTTCTCACACCAAGTTTGTAATTTTATTAACTTAATTAAATTGTTATTTTCTAAGAAAACATGCTAATTATAAGTATTTTACATAATTTCTAGCATTTATTATTTTTATGTAATTTAAAAATAAATAATGGAATTATTATATTTTTAGATGGCTAAATAAATTATTTTAGAAATAAAAATAATGTTTTAGAGGTTTTATCCACTTAGTGATTTTAAAAAGAAAAATATCGATAATAAAAGTATGTTACTAAATCCTTGTTTTGAAAACGATAGAAATAAGTGTGTAGGAATTATCGTTTTTAACGTCATTTTTTAACAATGTTCTCACGTATGCATGTGGCATGCAAATGCACTTTTACGTTCAAGCATATGTCTAATATTCAACCATATGATTTTTATTTAAAAACCATGCATGTAACATAGGTATAATTTGCAATATTCTTTGGTGATTTATGTGTAATTATGCCTATTTGGAAATTATGAGTAGGGCACAAGAAAGTCTTATGTGATGCTAAAGAATGTTATTTGATTATGGTATAGGCTCGTTGTGAAGTTTGTCAGTTTTGCTTTACATGGACCTGAGGTAAGGAAGTTAGATAGAATTTTGTTTATTTATGTTGTGAACGGTAAGATTGTTTGTATGAATAGAATGTTGGGTACGATGATACGTTTTGCGATATGAAGTATGAAATGATATTTTGTGATGATGTGATGATGATGATAAATCATGAAATTTCCTTTGTGTTGAAATGATTGAATTGTATGTGATTTGAATGTTGTATGATATGTAATGGTTGTTAGCGTGACGAACGCGACACAACAAAGGAGGTACTACGGATATAAAGACATAACCCGAGTTACTAAGGATGTGAAGACATAACTCATAGGACGGACGCGCCGAGGTTATTCAAGGACCAGAGATCCTGTTTACCTCAAGATGTGACATGGACAAGTTAGCAGGCCATGTTCACAAAGATATGGTGATGATGTTTATGATGATAATGTTTGTGAAGATGTTGTCTATGATGATTATGTTTATGATGATGATGTTATGATGATAAAGTTAAGTATGATGTATAACGATGTATGAACGTGAATATGTTTGTTGTGTTTATTTGTGTGTTATTTGTACTTCTTTACTGGGCTTTTAGCTCACCCCCTTACTTTGCCTTCCAGGTAGCAAATAGGATTTCTCTGTGGCACGCATGGTGATGTGGGAAGTTCCAACGTTGGGGTGTGTATGGCGTGGGGGCATCCTATGGCAAGAAAAAGATCAGTTTAACGCCAATTTCTAAAGAATACTGTTATGTTTATTTTAAACTTTTAGAACTTATCAGTGGGACTTGAACTTTAATTATTTTTAAAACGTTGCATAAAAACTATTATTTTTTAAAAACTATTTGGCCCAACTTGCATGTTTTTAGCAAGGCCCCACTAGGAGTTTTATAATATGTGGCTTTTCTTCTATAAACTTATGAGCATGCAAATAATTTACAAAGTATTAGGCTAGGGCGTTTTACAAATGGTATCAGAGACGGTCGTCCAGGTTTCCAAGGACCCTCCCCATACACGCTAAAGACGGGAAAATTTCACCTCACCACGTCGTAAGTATTTGTTTTATGTGCTATTACTTGTTTCTATTTTATTTAATTTTATAGTCTCGTAACTATAGTATAGTAAGATGCCTCCTGTTCTGAAAACTACTAAGAAACAACTACTCAAGGAGATTCGCACAATACCCAAGGTCCAGCTTGAGGAGGATCCCTACGATTGGCAGATTGCGGTATTAAAAACAACAACGGTGGTTTATGATCATGTTCAAGGGATCATGAACAAAAGAGGAGCTTTGCTATGGCCCAGAGAGCAATATTGGGTGTTGAGGGAAACACTATCAATATACTCTGAGGCCCTTCTCCAGTTGGACAGAGCATGGCGCGTCGTCATTCAAGATGACCTGAAATTTACTACCATGGAATACGTAATCTATGATCTTATAGACAACTACAATTTTAGTCGTGAGGAGCTAGTATTGGTGAAGATGGATGACGAAGAGATAGAGGAGCGTTTGGAGACAGTACACGATATGGATGGAGCCTTGGCAATTGAGGAAGTAACTCAAGCCATACCACATGTGACCGCTAGGATGAGGATGATGGTGAGCGCTCCCGTCTACTTTCACATCCCAGGGGATATCTTTGATTACAGCTCAGGGGACGAGTCCACAGTTGAGGACTAGAGTCCGTTGCGTAAATCGTTCCATGAAACGTTAATAAATAAGATGGGATTTTTTTAAGACCATAAAGGATTTATGTTTTGGTCATTAAACACTTTATGGGTTGTTTAAATTTTTAGAATAATTTAAACACTTTCAATGCTATGGTTTGATATTTTCTTTTCCTCTTGCAAACTCTAAATGATGTGGTTTTAATGATGATTTTCGCAAATATCTATCAAAACCATTATGCGATTTTCCTTCCTTATGATTTTCTTTTGCTGCCTTAGAATCTCATGATGTTGACTAAAGGAAGAGGAGGAGGCCGGGGAAAGGGTGTCTGCACAAGGTCTAAGGCAACGACAACCCCTGACATAGAAATGCCATCAGTCCAACCTGCAGCTCCAGCAACACCATCTGTGGACCTGGCCGTAGAGGTAGCAAGGTTGAGAGAACAACTAAGACTGAGAGATGAGGAATTGGCACATGCCAAGCAAGTGCCCCAAATGTCCCAAGTGCCTCAAGTGTCAGTGGCACAGTCTCAGCCGCCAACACCACCACCTGCACCACTGCCTGTAACTTATGGGTTCGAGCCAGTGTATGAACGTTTCAGAAAACAAGCCCCACCAACCTTTGAAGGGAAGGTTTATCCCATAGTGGCAGAGGATTGGTTAAGATCGGTTGAGGCCATCTTCAATCATATGGAGTTAAATGATCGCCAGAGAGTCTCATGTGCAGTCTATTTACTCAAGATGGATGCACGAATATGGTGGGATGTAATTAAACAGGCCCGTGATTTGAATACCATGACTTGGACAAAATTCGTCCAGGCTTTTAGCAAGAAGTATTACAGTGCGGCTGTCCTAGTAACCAAGGTAGATGAGTTTGTAACCGTGGTACAAGGAAACCTATCTGTCACTGATTATGCACAAAAGTTCAATAACTTGGCAAAATTTTCTCCTGAAGTTGTGCCAACTGAAACTCTACGAGTCCAAAGGTTCATGAGGGGACTCAAGCCGATGATCACTAGAGATGTTATGATGACCAGTGCTGAAGTGGTCGGTTGTGTAGAAGTTCTTGATAGAGCACTTGAAGCAGAATATTGGGAAGAATGAATATGGAAGGATAATGTTGCCAGAAGAGAGAACTACTAAAATAAGGGCTTCAATGAGGGTAACAAATGGAAAGCTAATGAAGGGCAGAACAATGGCACTGATAATAGACCAAGACCTCCAGCCACAAATAACAACAGTAACAACACTCAAAACCATAATAATCGCTTGAATGACCGGAACCATGGGAATCACCAAGACAACCAAGTAGAGCACCCCATATGTCCTAAATGCTCGAAAAGACACCCAAGGAATGCCAAGCCGGCACCAATAAATGTTTTAAGTGCGGTCAAGTAGGACATTTGAGGAAGAATTACACACAATGGAAGGCAGGACAGAATAGTAATTGTAATCTGGTGCCAGCACAGGTTTTTGCCTTAACTCAGAATGAAGCAGCCAACAGCAACCCCGTAGTCACAGGTCAGCTCCTTATATCTGGTATGATGTGTAGAGTCCTTGTTGATTCTGGAGCGACTCACTCTTATGTTTCCACGAATGTGATTGATAAGCTGAGTATGCCTTATAAACTGTTTGAGCATAGATTTAGTACAATGTTACCGTTGGGAGACATGATGTTGTCAAGTAGTAGGTTACTGTCAACGCCTATAACGATAGAGGGCAGGGAGTAACCAGCAGACCTTATAGAACTGAGTATACCAGATTATGATGTCATACTTGGCATGGATTGGTTATCCAAACATGGGGTGACAATAGACTGTCCAAAGAAGACTCAGGAGTTCGGACCAAAAGAAAGAGAGGTATTTTCCTTTAGAGGACAAGTAGCGAGTTTTTGAACACAAATAATATCGACACTAGAAGCACGGAATATGATGCAGCATGGTTGTTTGGCATTTCTAGCTGGTGTGGTGGATAAATCAAATGATTCAGAGTTAAAACCAGAAAATGTGCATATTGTTTGTGAGTTCTCAGAGGTGTTTCCCAAGGAATTACCAAGATTACCCCCGGATAGAGACATCGAGTTTGTGATCAAGCTTGCACCAAAAACAACACCGATCTCTAAAGCGCCCTAGCGAATGGCACCTGCGGAGTTGAAGGAACTTAAGAACCACCTACTGGAGTTGTTGGACAAGGAGTTCGTAAGACCTAAACCGGAAAATGTGCATATTGTTTGTGAGTTCTCAGACGTGTTTCCCAAGGAATTACCAAAATTACCCCCGGATAAAGACATCGAGTTTGTGATCAAGCTTGCACCAAAAACAGCACCGATCTCTAAAGCGCCCTAGCGAATGGCACCTGCGGAGTTGAAGGAACTTAAGAACCACCTACAAAAGTTGTTGGACAAGGAGTTCGTAAGACCTAGCCATTCGCCATGGGGAGCACCAGTCCTATTTGTGAGAACTCAATAAGGTCACCATTAAGAACAAATATCCTTTGCCTAGGATAGATGACCTTTTTGATCAACTGCAAGGGGAGCCTTTTTGATCAACTGCAAGGGGCAGCAGTATTCTCAAAAATTGATCTGCAATCCAGGTATCATCATTTGAAAGTGAAAGAGGGAGACATTCCGAAAATGACTTTTAGAACTTGCTACGGGCACTATGAATTCCTAGTGATGTCTTTTGGACTCACTAATGCCCCAGCAGCATTTATGGACATGACGAACAAGGTATTTAAGGACTATTTTGGACAATTTTTTGGTAGTGTTCGTAGATGATATCCTTATTTACTCGAAAACCGAGGAGCATGAGGAGCATTTGAGGTTGACTCTAGAAAGATTGCGAGAACATTAGCAATACGCTATGTTCTCTAAGTGTGAGTTTTGGCAGGAACAAGTAACTTTCCTAGGGCATATAGTGTCCAAGAATGGAATAGCAGTAAATCAATCAAAGATTGAGGCCATTAGAGACGGGCCCCAGCCAAAGAATGCCTCAGAAATTCGAAGCTTCTTAGGATTGGCGGGTTACTATAGGAAGTTTTTCGAGGGTTTCTCTTAGATCGCCACACCATTGGCCAACTTTGTAACGCCCTGGATAACCAAATTCGTTACACTGTGTGTTTAAAATAGTGAAAGACTTGCTAATCAAGTTTTTCAAATGAAAACGTGATCCTATAGTCATAAAGAGATTAAGTTTAAAAGATTTTGGTCATAAGCAAATAATTTTCATTAAAATAATTATTTAGTACATGGGATCCTAAAACAGGGTTTAAAGGACATATTTACAAATATTCCAAAAGTTATAAATAAACAAGGCCACTCTAATGGAAAAATATACATTTAAGGTTTCCGTCCCTGTATAAACCCTCGACCGTGGCGGCCAAGTAGCTGACAATGTACACCTCGCCCCAAGAGCTCTCCAACTCATGGTTGAACCATCAAATCCTTGCCCTTACCTGCACCACGTAGCACCTGTGAGTCGAGGCCCAGCAACAAAACTATATTGCATAGCATAATCAACAATAGTAATTAGATAACTCACAGATCATTAATCAAATACTCAATAGACCACATCACTCACACAATCAGTGATATCAATCAACAAACCAATAATTAACCATCTAGATAACAAGCATGCCATAATCATCAGATTAACATCACTAAACATATCACACAATATCTAAGGTCGATGCCCTTACATCACACTCTCTGTTTAAGTCATTGTCTTCAGCTCACTTAGGCCGAGCCCAGTGTTCAACCCACTGACTCTGGCTCGCTTAGGCCAAGCTCAGTGATTATTTAAATAACCTCAACTACCAGTGGTCGAGCCACATCCTGTGCGCAAATATAGATTCTGGCACTCTTAGGCCATTTATCTCATGTCGCCATGGCATAATACCATCATATGACATCACATGCAAGTATAGGGAACTCTTAGTCCCAACATAACCACATAACCGGGTGTAGTTCTCTTACCTTTGATTTTAAGCAGTGGAGATAAACTGATTCCGAGCACGGTCCTTAGCTTTGTGCCTTGGCGATAAACCTAGTCACAATCCCTAAATAGTACTTTGATGAGTTTAAATTCTGAAGGGCAATTCAAGGACCAAACTCACGCTCTCGGGACCTCTAATTCCACTAAACAAAGCGGTGAAACTGTCCCCCCTAGCCCCCATGAAAAACACTAAAAAGTACCTAAAAACCTAGTTCTAGAAGCAGGGTAACTCTACAGCGCCACCAGAGGGGCGCTACAGTGCTACAAACAGAGACCTAAGCCTCCCAGAAATGCAAGCTAGCAATGTAGCCCTCTAAGCCTAGCGTTACAGCGCTAGCACTAGAACTAACAAATTCTGGGTTTTCTTCCTTCGAATTCTCCCAAGCCAAAACTCCACAAACCCACTCCAAACCTCAACTAAACTCAAAATTGAACCTACAATTCCCTATAGTTCAACCAAACAACCCAACAACATCAAAAGCTCAACTAAAAACATCATCAAACACAGAAATCACACTTGAGCTCTAAAGCTCAAGAACATCATCTGAAAACCAGAAACCCAGAGAATAAAAGACAGAAATTGTTACCTCTGATTACTGAATCCAACCCTAGGTTGCCTTCACTATTTCCCCCTAGCTTTGATTCATCTAATTCCCAAGTTTACATCCTTAAACTTCCATCCCAAAACCAAAGTCAGAAACCCTATATAACAAAGCCCAGAAAAACTCAGATAACACCTTAAACTTTACCTTAATTTAGAACTAGCTCCAGCTGAATTATTTAGTTACTCAAGGGATCAAAGTCCCAAACCTAGCCCAAGCGTCCTCTTGAGTTCTCAGTTTCAAATTCCTCAAGGCAGAGTGAGAGAGAGCAAATCGTGAGAGAGAGAAAAAGAGGTGAATTGAGTTTTTGTTTTTCCTACTTTCCTTTCTCAGCTTCTAGCCCCTTTCTACCACTTCCATTAAAATATAAATGAGTCTAATATATTAGTCATTCCCTTTATAAGAAAAAGACCCTTTTGCCATCCCAATTGATTCCAAGTCTATTAATCATTCTAAGGGCATTTTGGTCATTTGCTCCAAATTCCCGCTAATTCCTCGAGTGTCCCTAACGTTTACCACTTAAATCCCGTCATCCAATTAATCACCAATTATTCCCCCCAATGTCTAAAAATCTCCAATATATTACCCAAATTCCCATAAATACCCGCAGGCTCCCCCGAGCCGGGTATAAATCCCCGTTGTGACTATTTCGCCAAACCGCTCACTAAGACTGTCTTGAGCCTCATGCTGCAAATATATCCACATAATAATGTGGTCTCAACAATTTTTCACATATAATTACATTTATGCCCTCAACGAGCCAAAATTAAAAATATGCCCTCACAAGCTAAACAGGGCCCACATGTATATTTAATAATCATAAACATGTGTTTCACATATCCAGATAATCATAGGATCATGCATGTCACATAATTATGCATTTAATCATTTATTCACATAAATACCAATTATGCCCTTCCCGCACACTAATCAAGGCCCTTAAGCCTTATTAGCGATTTTGGGTCGTTACAGACTTAACCTGCAAACATCAGAAGTTTGCATGGAGTGAGAAATGTGAAGAAAGCTTTCAGACCATGATGGATAAGTTAATTTCAGCACCTATCCTTTGTGTCCCCACAGAGGGCGGGAAATTTGTGGTGTACTATGACGCATCAAAGAACAGCTTAGGATGTGTATTGATGCAAGATGGGAAGGTGGTAGCTTATTCTTCCAGACAACTCAAGGATTATGAGCAACGATATCCCACTCATGATCTAGAGTTGGCATGAGTGGTATTCGCATTGAAAATATGGAGGGATCACCTATATGGGGACAAGTGTGAAATCTACACTGACCACAAAAGTCTGAAGTACTTCATCACGCAAAAGGAACTGAATATGGAGCAGCGAAGGTGGTTGGAATTAGTGAAGGACTATGATTATGAGATTCTATACCACCCAGGCAAGGCCAATGTGATTGTAGATGCATTGAGTAGGTAGGGACATGGGAATGTCTCAGCACTACATACAATAGAGATGCCTCTTCAGAAAGAGATTATAAATGCAAGCATCGAACTTATGATAGGAAGCCTAGCGAACGTCACGTTACAATCCTCCCTACTAGGACAACTTTGAGAATGACAGAAAGTTGATGAAGCCCTAATGAAGCAAGAGGCTTTGGTACAAGAAAATGGGAGCATTGACTTCACAATGTCCAATGGTGGATTGATGAGATACAAGGATAGGATTTGTGTGCCTGACAATGTTGAGATTAAGGAATGTATTATGAAAGAGGTGCACACAACACCCTACTCCTTACACCCAGGGCCCAAGAAGATGTACCAAGACTTTAAGGCATTTTATTGATGGCATGGAATGAAGAGGGATTCTGCTGAGTTTGATGCTAGATGTTTGACATGCTAGCAAGTAAAGGCAGAACACCAAAGGGCATCAAGGTTACTTCAACGCTCTACATTCCTTAATGGAAATGGTAGGATATAGCAATGGATATTGTGGTAGGGTTACCCAGGACACCAAAGCAGCATGATTCTGTTTGGGTAATAGTGGATAGGCTCACTAAGTCTGCCCATTTCCTACCGGTTAAGACCACATACTTGGCGGTCAAATATGAAGAATTTTATGTAAGTGAGATAGTAAGACTTCATGGGGCGCCAAAGTCGATAATTTCTGATCGAGGGTCAGTATTCACATGGAACTTTTGAAAGGGACTACAGAGAGCTATGGGATCAAGGCTAAATTTTAGCACCGCTTTTCATCTTCAGACCGATGGGCAGTCGAAGAGAATTATACAAATTGTAGAGGACATGTTGAGTTGCTATATCCCTAATGGAGCCTTGGAACCGATACTTTACCCCTAATGGAGTTCTCTTGTAATAACAGTTAGCAATCTACTATTGGGATGGCTTCCTATGAGTTGCTTTATGGGTGCAAGTGTAGATCTCCTTTACACTGGGATGAAGTTGGGGAAAAGTGGATTTTAGGCCCTGGGGTAATTAGGGAAACCAGTGAAGCAATTGAGAAGATTCGCCAAAGGATGCTTACCGCACAGAGTAGGCAAAAGAGCTACGCTGACCTTAAGAGAAGGGACATCGAGTTTTCACTGGGCGAGTTTGTTTTCTTGAAAGTCTCGACGATGAAGGGTGTTATGCGTTTTGGGAAGAAAGGGAAGTTAAGCCCTAGATATATAGGTCCATTTAAGATTTTTGACAGCCGAAACACATAACATCTTTCACATCTCAATGTTGCGTAAGTATGTTTCAGATCCCTCTCATGTTTTGAGTTACGAGCCGTTACAGCTGAAGCAGGACCTAAGTTATGATGAATAGCCTGAGCGCGTTATTGAAAAGGGAATCAAGGAACTGAGATCCAAACAGATTCCACTAGTTAAGGTCCTGTGGAAGAATAGTACGGAACGAGAAGCAACATGGGAGTTGGAGGAAGACATGAGAGAAAGATACCCTGAATTATTTGGTAAGAAAGAATTTCGGGACAAAATTCCTTTTAAGGAGGGTATATTGTAACGCACCATTTTTTTTTTTTATTTAAATTTTGTGCTTTATTTTATTTAATTGTTAAGTGTTCTTAATTATTTTATTTATTTCTTTAAATTAATTGTTAGAATTGTTTGGAAGAATTTTGTGAATTTAATTGATAATTGTGTATTTATTTATTTATTTTAATATGTGAATAAATGAGTTTTGGTTGAATGCACTAAGGTGCATGGTAGGTAGTGATGCACTTGTGTAGAATTTTCTACACACTTTTTTTTATTTCCTTTTATTAGATTTATTAAGATTATTTAATGAAAAAAAATAAAAGAAATGGTAACAACAAGTTATGTGGACAACAAGTGGGAAAGGAGGGAATGAGAGTTGTCCATTTATATTTTTTTTTCTTCAATCAAATAAATTAGAATTATAAGAAAGTCAGCATATTAGGAAACTTACCAATTCGTTTCCTTAGGCTATTATGGATAGATTAGAATAAAGAGGGAAAGAAAAAGGAAGAGAGCATTATGCTCATTTGGGATCGAGGGCCTAGAAGGAAGGAGAGAGAGAGTAGGCGTTTTCTAGAGAGAGAAGAAGAAGAAGAAGAAAGAAGAGAGAATCGAATCTCTCTATAGGTAAGGATTATCTTGGTTTGGTTGATTCTTGAGTTTAGATCCTCTTCATGATTTCTAAGTATTTGATTTTCTCTTCTCATGTACTTGTGGTGTTCTAAAATCCCTAGGATTTGAGCAAAGTGGTGACCATAGTTGGCTCTTGTGTTCTCTCAAGGAAGGTATTTGATTCCTCCCTCAACCGTGTATTGATTTTTTTTTCATGGGGAGATTAAGGATTTATGAATTGTAATAATATGTTTTTTTTGTTTTCCTTTTCTTTTGTTGGTGGTGTGTTATTTTGATCATGCATGAAGGGTTTTGTGGTTTAATGCATGAAGGGATTTGGTTTTGATTTGCTAAGTATGATGATTGATGATATTTTATGTTTGTGTATATGTGGGTTTCGGGCTAAGCATGTCTAGGGATACCATTTATATATTGATATTTTTATTGTGCTTTTATGTTAGATCCATGTTCTAGGACTCTGTATAATTTTTGGTATAATAAATAATTTGGATTCTTGTTATTGAATCCATGAAATTTGATGAATATGTTTATGAGATTATGTATCAATAGGTTATTGCATTCATGAATGATGATAGAAATATGCTAGGATGCATGTGAATGTAAATGAGAATTTTATTTTATATTTATGTTTAATTAATGAGGGTTTTGGCTAAAAGGGTGTAATGCATGATGAGTTGTTTGATTTTGTGTCACCCATTCATATTAGGAACATGCTAGGGTTTGTGAATTAATTTTATAGATTTAAACATGTATGGTAATGATGTAAATTTTTGTGAAGCATGATGTAAAAGATGGATTTTTTATTTGTTAAGCTTGCTGATTTTGGTGTTTAAATAGTATAGAATATGATGAAAATAATATTTTTGCTTGCTTAAATAATCTTGCAAGTGCTATGATGTTTTTATGAAATTCAATGGAACTTTAATATACATTAAAATGATATTTTTTTACTCAAATAAATACCTACAGATTTTTATATCTTTTTAGAGAAAATATGAGGTTTTAAATTAAATATGGTGATTTTTGAGAATGAATATGGTTGCTGGAATTTTTGGTAAAATATTGGAAAGTTTTTTTTAATAAAAGGAAAATTTTTGTGTTTGTAAAATAATATTACTCTAAGTTATGTCAATATTAAAAATTGTATTTTTAAATGTAACCATAAGTGTTCATTTTAATAGATATGAATTTTCTTTATTTTAATTAAGAAAAATATTGAGATTAATTCACTTGTGATTTTTAAATAAATTAAATAGTGGCTGAAAGTTTAGTTTAATAATTTAAAAATAATTATTGGATTATCACTTATGAATTTATTTTACTTAAAATTAAGTCTTAAAATAATACAAATAAAATGTATTTTTCTCACACCTAAAAATTATATTTTTCTCACACCAAGTTTGTAATTTTATTAACTTAAATTAAATTGTTATTTTCTTAGGAAACATGCTAATTATAAGTATTTCACATAATTTCTAGCATTTATTATTTTTATGTAATTTAAAAATAAATAATGGAATTATTATATTTTTAAATGGCTAAATAAATTATTTTATGAAATAAAAATAATGTTTTAGAGGTTTAATCAACTTAGTGATTTTAAAGAGAAAAATATCGATAATAAAAGTATGTTACTAAATCCTTGTTTTGAAAACGATAGAAATAAGCGCGTAGGAATTATCGTTTTTAACGTCACTTTTTAACAATGTTCCCACGTATGCATGTGGCATGCAAATGCACTTTTACGTTCAAAAATATGTCTAATATTCAACCATATGATTTTTATTTAAAATCCATGCGTGTAACATAGGTATAATTTGCATTATTCTTTTGGTGATTTTATGTGTAATTATGCCCATTTGGAAATTATGAATAGTTTTTTCCATGTGTGCATGGCCCATGCATACATGGGATATATGAGTTGGGCACAAGAAAGTCTTATGTGATGCTAAAGAATGTTATTTGATTATGGTATAGGCTCGTTGTGAAGTTTATCACTTTTGCTTTTCTTGGACCTGAGGTAAGGAAGTTAGATAGAATTTTGTTTATTTATGCTGTGAACGGTAAGATTGCTTGTGTGAATAGAATGTTAGGTACGATGATACATTTTGCGATATGAAGTATGAAATGATATATTGTGATGATGTTGACAAATCATGAAATTTCCTTTGTGGTGAAATGACTGGATTGTATGTGATTTGAATGTTGTATGATATGTAATGGTTGTTTAAGTGACGAACGCGACACAACAAATGGGTTACTAAGGATATGAAGACGTAACCCGAGTTACTAATAATGTGAATACATAACTCATAGGATGGATGCGCCGAGGTTATTCAAGGACCAGAGATCCTGTTTACCTCAAGATCTGACATGGACAAGTTATCGGGTCATGTTCACAAAGATATGATGATGATGTTTATGATGATAATGTCTATGATGATGTTGTATATGATGATTATGTTTATGATGATGATGTTATGATGGTAATGCTTACGATAATGATGTTTATGATGATGACGTATGATGTATTACGATGTCTGAACGAGAATATGTTTGTTGTGTTTATTTGTGTGTTATTTGTACTTCCTTATTGGGCTTTTAGTTCACCCCCTTACTTTCCCTTCCAGATAGAAAATAGGATTTCTCTGTGGCACGCGTGGTGATTTGGAAGTTCCAACGTCGGGGTGTATATGGTGTGGGGGCATCCTATGGACGAGAAAACGATCAGTTTAACGCCAATTTCTAAAGAATACTGTTATGTTTATTTTTAACTTTTAGAACTTATCATGGGGACTTGAACTTTAATTATTTTTAAAACGTTGCATTATATCTATTATTTTTTAAAAAAGCTATTGTGTCCAACATGCATGTTTTTAGGAAGACCCCACTGGGACTTTTATAATAAGTGGTTTTTCTTCTATAAACTTTTGAGCATGCAAATATTTTACAAAGTATTAGACTAGGGCATTTTACACAATCTCTCTAGGAAGATACTGTACTTATCTCTATTATTACTTGTCTACGATAGTTTATACTTGTACATTTTAATTTTCCCAACAATGTTAGCTTGTGTTTCTTCCATGTGAGTCCTCCAGGTTTGCGAGAAGACCTCTCAGAGTGTAGATGGTAGCATCAGGTGTCGCAGGTAGAGACCCTAGCCCACAGATAATTGTTTGACAAAGATGTTGTCCTACATAACGTGGAGTCAATCCCGTATAGGCAATAAACATGTCCCAATGCGATGCCTGGCGTGGGAAAACGTGCATCCACTCTCTGACACTGTTAAGAGCATGTCTCCCCAGAAGATGGTTGGCTGGAACCTCGTAAATAGGCCCTTGTGATACGCACAGGCCCACCACTACCTCTATCTGAAAGGTGTATGACTTCGTTTTTAATCCCAATTATTTGAGAATATTATTGTAATAACTTCCCATTAAGGGAGTTAATTGCTCTCAACCCTTATAAATAGGGCTAGGGCATCCATGGTAAGCGGATCCCCAAACTTTTGTATTCACAGCATTGCAAAAACGTTGCTTGAAACTCTATAGAAGCTTGCCAACCAAAGCTTCACCAATCCAATACATTAGCCTCGTGGACTAAGGTTAATTAATAATCTGAAGCACGTAAAATATCTTACTCTTTAATGCATTTCTTTAAAAATCGGTTTTATTAAGTTGATAGCGAAAAAGGCAGTCAACAAGGATATGTTAAAATAATTATTAATACTGGCGAGGATCATACATATATAGATAATTAAATAAAACATAAAAGGAATAGAGATCACATCTCGTAGCCTATCAAGTGTCCTTGAATCTTTTCGTATAAATCAACGATCTTCTGATCCTTTCTGAAAGCTCACACCTTAACCTTCCGAGCCAATCCTCAAACACTCAAGGACGTGTGTGGGCACGTAGGATTCAAAGGATGATTTAAAACTCTCTAGATGTATTCAAAACAAAATATATAGAGAGGTTTGAGAAGAGAGAGGCTATAGAAATTTCTAGAATTTTAGGTTAAAGAAATTATATCGTTTTCTTTCTTAAGACTGTATGATAGTGAACTACTTAATTCAACTTCTGAAATGACTTCATCTGAAAGTATCGCTTCTATTAGGTTTATAAAGATAATTAACTAATTTAATCAATATTTATTTTATTTAAAATAAAATTGATCAATTTCATCTATTTTAATTATTTAATTTTAATTCATATTTAAAAAATAACTAAATATAATTTAATAAAAAAATTAATTTGAAATTCAAAATTCAAATCCGAGGGATGAAATATATCTCTGGTAGGCGCTACTCACTGTGCAATACAGTGAGTCGCATGAGCCACTTAGTGGCTCTCCCTGATTTTCTCATTTGTTTGTTTAATTAATTTTTAAGATAATATATTTACCCCAAAATAAATATTAGTCAATTTAAAATTAACTTTATCTTAAAGTATTAGTTTTTTTATAAATAAATAAATATCTTATTATAAATAAGATAATTATTAATCTCTCGCTATATTAATCCAAACATGAATAATATTTATATTAACATAAAAAAAATCAAAATAAAAACAATATAGTTAGATAATTAATTATTTCATGATTAATCAATTTACCATAACTATCACATAATTATTTACTTGCCCTGGAAAATTAATTTATTTCCAATTAAGTCATCTCTACAAATCTTCATTTTGACATCCTTACCCTTGATTGTGTAGGACAAAGGTGACCTAGGGAGCATGGACCTATAATACGAACCTCCAATAAACCAAGTTATAAAATTAAATTCTTTAATCTACTAATCATATTTATTATTTCCCTAATTACTCCAATATAAATATGGGATTGCAGCCTAAGTATTTATAGAATTATATTTACAAATATTTCTCTTGTAGTCCATTAATGTAATCAATAAATCTTGTTCTGTCCTCCATAAATTGGTTCGTAAAATAGAGTTGGTAAAAATTATCATTTTTCCCTTCTAATTACCTCCTGATCCCTAAGTATCATTAATTCACTAGAGAATAATTATTTATAATAAAATTATATATTTGAGCTCAATAACTATCTAGTTCCAGAATTAATCCTTAAGAGAACCAATATTTGATCTGATAGGAAAGTATGGATTCCATTATGTTAAATCATGTTCCCAGCCATTCATGATATTGAATCTCCAAAACAAAAGTCATTAGCCTCATTATACTAAGAGATCTTAACGAATGAATCAAAAGATCCAATAAGCACAAATAGGTTTTCACTTCTACTCATGATTTAGACTGATCTACAAATGATCATCTATTATGATAAGAATTAAATCTTTATGGCAAAATCTATGTTTATAAAGATAGTTAATTCATATTTGGTCATGTCATAGACATGTGATTTTTTGTAACAAGGCTCTTCAACAACAAAGGTCAATTCTGCCACTTGTTTATTTGTGTTAAATTCTTTGTAATTTTCTTCCATTAGAGTTTAGATTAACATTGTTTATTACTTTGAGTTGTGACATACAAAACAAAGGTTATAGCCACAAATCTGCAACAGCAATGCCAACTAGGAAGGTCAAACTCTCAAAATTTACCTTAAACACCTCCAAATGCTCCCAAACCTTTTGGGAATCCTTAGATATCTCATTGTATCACTTTGAACCCATAAACACAATTTTTAAGTGCGTACAATTGAAACTCAAATTTATCATCTTTACTTTGTGAAATTACTAAGTGTTTTATACTTAGTTTGTATAACAATATTTATCCTTTGTATTTAAATGTTGACGTGGCTTTTCGTCAACAGCAGACTAAGAAGTCTGAAATAGATAATTAGGTTTTTTTATGAAACTGTAATTAAATATCACACAAGAACTTGTGTGGTTCAGTGATTAAAATTCACCTAGTCCACGAGTTTATGTTATTCTATTTATGATATCTGGAAAAAACAATTAAGACAATTTTTACTGAGTTTTTGCATACAGAATTCGGTTCCTTTATCAGTTCATTCCCTATCTTTTTATAGGGGTTCGATGGAAAAATTTGGGTAACATTCAATATTGAGTAACTTACTAGAATGGGTTACTTCCCAAATGTACAAATAAATCCTTCAATGCGGTGATTGCCTGATATTACAGATTTATCAGGCAAGGGTTACAATATATTAATTATGCATATAAAGTCTTCGAGTCTTTAAGAATTCAAACCAATGTATTCCATGCATCGTCAGGGAGCTGAATGCAAACCATGCGAACTAGAGGTTTCTAGGCTAAACTGATCTAAGCATTGAGACAATTGACCTATCCTTGTAGTACATGAAGATAAGGCTAGATGATCTCCTATATGTCTTATAGACCCGCTGTTGACCCGTGATACCCATTTTAGAACTTGTACCGTGTTCTTGAAATATAGACAACCTTATTATGTGCTTGCCATATCTACCGTGAACCAAAACACGTCAGCTCGTGTTTTTTAGGTACAACTTTAACCAATCATAACAATCCCTCCTTGGCTAAATACAAACTTCAATCTCTAGCTCAAAACAGTATGGTTGCCTAAAGTAAAGTGTCTTTCGAATTGAACTTTTCCATAGTGAAAATACCACAAAGTTTTATCGAAATCATTGGTAGCTTAAAAACTTGAACCAAGTATTCCTTATGATAAAGTTGGTGATACCTCACACACCTCCACTAGATCTTTTGTTTTCCCACTTTACTCGCTTAGCCCTCATATTGTCATGTACTCATCCGTTCATGAACTTTCAGAGGAGAAAGTCTTACTCCCAGGAGAGGCAGCACCATCTCTAAGTTCACATAGGTGAAGTTCTTACAACATCTTTGCTACATTTATAGATGCTTATTCAACTGAACTTCATTAAATTCCCTAGGGTTAGCCCTTACTTAGTAGCAACCAACACTAACCATCTTGGATAGAACTCAAAAGGTTTAGTGTTGAAACCATTCACTTATCAATGACTTGTTCTTACCCATTGATCTTTTTCCCTTGATGTTCAAAAGTTGGGTTACCATCATTGGTGAATCTTTTATTCTAGCATTTTCAGTCCCATCCCTTTTGAAGTGGATGTTTGAATTAATTTGATAAAATCAGGGACGTAGCATAAAGGGTGGTGGTTTTAAAAATAATTAATATCGAGCCAGGATCAATACATATATTTATACATTAAATCAACACACAAATAAGAACAGAATAATTCTTCATGTAGCCTATCAAGAATCATTGAGTCTTTTTGTAAAATCAAATGATCTTCTTATCCATGCGAAGACTCACACCAAAGTCTTCCAAGTCTTTCCTCAAACACACAAGGACGTGTCTAGGCATGTGCGATTCACTGGTTTGATTATTTATTCTCTCTAGATGTTCTCATACACACAAGAGATCTAGAGAGTTTGGAGAAGATAATTCTTTAGAGAGTTCTAGAGAACTTTTCAAGCTTAGAAAAATCTATCGATTGTTTCTGACTTAAGCGTTTGATTAAAGATTGCATCTTTTTAAACTTATAAAGATAATAAAACAATTATATTTCTTTTTTAATTTAATTAATTCAAAACTTATTTGTTAGATTTTTATTTTAATTATTTATTCAAATCCCAAGGACACATGCCACAAGAGTGTGGCACCACTCACTATGCATGCACAGTGAGTGGCGTGTAGTACACTCATGTGTCCCTAATTTTTCTAATTTGTTTATTTAATTTAAATTAAGAGACTATACTTATTCAAAAATAATATAGATATTATTTCAAAATAAATATTAGTTAATCCAAAATTTAATTTATCTTAATTTATCATTTCTAAATAATTATCTTTTACTAAGATAATAATAAACTATTTATTATATTAATCCAAACACTGACTAATATTAATTTCAACTAATATAAAGTATTTTAAATAAAAATTAATTAGTCAAATAATTAATTAGTTCAAAATTAATCAATTACATATAATTTTAGCCTTAGAAAATTAATTCCTTTGCAATTTAATCATTTTCTTCATTAATCTTTCCTATGAAATCTTTACCCTTGACAGTGTAATACAGAGGAAACTCAGGGACCATGGACTTATAATACTAAGCTCCAATAAATCAAACCACTAATTAAACTATTTAATTAAATAACCTTATTTATTAATTTCATTATTATTCCACTATAAATATGGACATGCACTCTTAGTAATTATAGAATTATATTTACAGAGTATTCTCTTACAAACCATTGATATAATCAATATATGTAGTTTTGTCCCTATTTATTGGTTCGGTAATTAGAGCTAGTCAAGTGTAATGCCCCAAATTTCCTAATAAGGTCTAGGACCTTGATTAGGAGGTCGGGAGGGCCATAATTGCTTTATTATGCTATTTAATGATAATATGCATGTTTAGGTGTATTAAATATGCATGTGAACCCATTTGTGATTAATTGGGTGATTTTCATATTTTGGCCATTTCGGGCATTTTTGGCATATATGTGAAATGGGCGTGGTGCTTTGTTATTATCTGGTTATGCCAGGGTTACCCAGCACAAGACGATCCTAGGAGGTAAGCTAGTGGGAAAGTCACAACGGGATTTAAGCCTGGCTTGGAGTAAGTCAAGGGGTATTTAGAGCATTACCGGGTTATTGGGTAATGGGAATTAACATTTGGTGATAAATTGGGAGTTAGTAAGACCAGGGGGAAATTCTGGAAGTTTTGACTATAATGTCCCCGGGGGTGTTTTCGGGACCCCGAGCATTAGGTTTTATTGGAAGCTACTTAAGCTTGAAGTAACCTTTTAAGAAAATAAAAGGAACGTTCTGTACGTTCTCTCTCCCCAAAAGTTCCCTTTTCATTCCCGATCGCATTTTCGAAGGTATCTTGAGTTCTAGGACTCGGAATCAAGCGAGGATCGAGGCATAGCAATCCTAAGGAGAATTAGAAGCTTATTAGCTGGAGGATTTAGTTGGAAACAACTCAATCGGAGGTAATTCAAGTTTAAGTTTTAAGTTTTTAAAAGTTTTTAAGCTTAGAATTGGACTTTGTGAATCGTTGAGTTTTTAGTTTGTTTGAACCTCGGGTTTTGGTGGTTTTGGACCATTGGGGAGTTTGGAAACTTTGATTTGATGATTTGGGAATGTTTAGACATGATTTTGGGAGGTTTTAAAAGGTTAAAACGAAGGAAAAATGGCTGCCCCGAAGTTGGGCCGCGGCCCTGTTCTTGGGCGCCGCAGCCCTTGCTCGAAGAAGCAGGTGTCAGAATTTGGCCTTGCTGGGCGCCGCAGCCCTAGCCTCAGAGAACCCTGGGGGCCGCGGCCCAAGGTGCTAGGGCCGCAGCCCTTGCCCTGTTTTCACCCCGTTTGTTCGTTTTGACCCCGTAAACATAGTTTTGGGCCTCGGGATCATTCCTACTACCCGGATTAGTGAGGATTGATGTCTTGGAGGCTAAGCTTTAGTTCAAGGGTTGGTTTTAGAACTTGAACTCATTGGATCACCATTTGTGGTTGTGACTAGGTTAACACTAGAGGCTTGGATCAGGATCGTGCTTGTGGCTCATTTGTTGGTAACCTGTGCTTGGACCTAAGGTAAGAAAACTGCACCCCATATGTGACATGCATGGTTATGTTTGATGCATGTTGAATGTTTAAATGTAAACATTGATAGCATAATTAATGCTTGGCAATCTTGCCCATTTGCATATGATTATTGTTGAGGCATGCTGGATGATTAAATGTGATGCATGTGATGCACGAGAAACATGTGATTAAGGCATGCCATGAATGATGAGTATGAGATTGGTCAGAGCTTGAGTCTCTGAGTTTGTGCATGATCATAATTATGCTAGCAATTGTTTGGTAAGCATGCTGAATGCCCTGTTCTTGGATAATTGGCATATGATACACATTGATAGCATTGCTTACTTGTGCATGGTACTGACTAATTAGTCAGAATTGGCAAAGGTGTTAGTATCAACTGTGAAGCTGTGACTCATTAGTCAGGTTCGGCAGTGGTACTGGGCACTAGTCACGTTGCACTGACTCATTAGTCAGAATGGTCTTAGCGTGTATCACGCAAGCCATCAAAGATGAGGTCTAATTGACTATCAGCATCGAATGACTCAAAGAGCATTAATGCCAGACCGACCCCGAGGGTCGATGAATGAAATAAGCGCTTGGAGGCTAGTGGCTTACTCAGCAGCCACTCTCCCATTTGAATTAGTGACATGCTTGTCAGTCACTCAGTATGGTTTACCAGAACCTATTGAAGGTTAGAGGCTTACCCAACAGCCACCCTTCCATTTGAATTAGTGACTTGCATGGCAGTCACTCAGTATGGTTACCAGAACCTATTGAAGGCTAGAGGCTTACCCAACAGCCACCCTTCCATTTGAATTAGTGACTTGCATGACAGTCACTCAGTATGGTTACCAGAACCTATTGAAGGCTAGAGGCTTACCCAACAGTCACCCTTCCATTTGAATTAGTGACTCGCTTGTCGGTCACTCAGCGTGGTTTATCAGAACCTCAAGTGTTGCGACACTCATTTGATGAATATTATAAGCGCTTGAAGGCTAGTGGCTTACCTAGCAGCCACTCTTCCATTTGGTTAGTGACTTGTTTGGCAGTCACTCATCTGATTAGGATTAACTTGATAGTCCTCCAATCAGAAGGCCAGGATTTCTTATCCTGGATACCCCAGCATCTGTTTGAATACATTTGCATGCTGAGTAGAGCTATGAATGCTAGGCATGCCAGATATGATTTGAAATCATGATATGACTGCTTATGAGAATAAGAGTTTTCTTGCTGGGCTTCGGCTCACGGGTGCTTTGTGGTGCAGGTAAAGGAAAAAGGAAAGCTGGACCATCCTTGAGTTGGAGAGCTTAGGTGATGACGTGTACATATGCAGCTGCTCGACCAATACTTGGGCGAGGTTTGAAAGTGGAACTAGGGCTGAACCCTGTTTTGCCGCCTAGATCGGCTCGATGTAAATAATCCTTTGTAATAAACTCTGAAATTATGTTTTTGGGATCCCAAAGTATACAGTAAACGTTCTAGTGAAACGTTTTATCTTAACCAAAGTTTTTAACCCCTAAACCGCAAATCATACTTAGTCACACGTTTATGGCCAAATGACTCGATTAGCGAGTTTAGCACTGTTTGCAATGTGCACTGTAGCGGTCCCTGTAGTTGGGGCGTTACATCAAGACTCATAATTTTACCCTTCTAATTACCTATTATTCCTTAAGTACCATCAATTCACCAGTGAATAATTAATCTATAATCATATTATAGATTTGAGCTCAATAACTATTCAGTTTCAGAATTAACCCTTAAAGGAACCAATGTTCGATCCGTTGGGAAAGCATGGATTTCGTTATTGTAAAATCATGTTCCCGGCCATTCAAGCTATTTTATGGAAGAGACTAAGGAGAAACAGCAAGAGGATGAGTTTCTTCTTAAAAGATGGCATTACTACCAAGCTCAGAGAATGTTGATTTTTCTATGACAAAGGAAGACATGCTACAATACAGAAACCGAGTGTGTGTACCAGACAAGATGTAATACGATGTCAAGACAATGTATTGGTGATCGTGAATGAAGAAAGACATGGCAGAATTTGTAGCTAACTTTCTTACATGTCAACAAGTTAAGGCCGAACATCCGAGAACCGCTGGAACATTATAACCATTAGAGATTCCCGAATGAAAATGGGAAGATATAGCCATGGACTTCGTAACGGGGTTCCAAGGAACACCGAGCAGCACAACTCTGTTTGGATGATTCTAGATAGACTTACAAAGTCAGCTCACTTCTTGCCTTTAAGAACGGTTTATAACACAGAGCAATAGTCTCTGATAGAGGATCAGTTTTCACCTCAAAGTTCTGGGAAAGTCTACAGCGTGCTATGGGCACCAATTTATAATTAAGTATGGCATTTTACCCTCAAAGGGATGGTCAGTCAGAATGCACCATCTGAATATTAGAAGATATGCTGAAGGCATGTGCATTAGAATTCTAAGGATCATGGAGCAAGTATCAACCATTAATAGAGTTCTCTTACAATAACAGTTATTGGACTACGATAGTCATGACATCTTATGAAATGCTTTATGGACGCAAGTGCTAACTAGAAAAGGCGAGATTTTGAGTTTTCAATAAGTGATTAGGTCTTTCTCAAAGTATCTCCGATGAAGGGGATGTGCGTTTTAAAAAGAAAGGAAAGTTAAGCCAAGGTTTATAGGTCTTTTAGAGATATTGGACAAAGTGGGACAACTAGCATACCGGTTGGCTCTACCGCCATCATTAGCTGAAACGCATAATGTTTTCCATATATTTATGTGGAGGAAGTATGTATCTGATCCATCCCATGTGCTCAATTAAAAGGCAATAGACTTAAAGTAGGATTTTAGTAATGAAGAACATGTGAGAATGTGTTCTAAAATGGGGAACTAAGGAGTCAAGGTCGAAAAGTATCCCTATAGTTAAAATCAGGTGGAGTCATTGTAACGACCCAAATTTTCTAATAAGGCTTAGGGCCTTAATTAGTGTGCCTAGAGGGCAATAAGTGAATTATTGTTATAATATGTGAATTTATGTGAATATGTGATAGATATGCATGTGGGCCCCGTTTGGATATTAGGGGCATGTGTGAGATTTTAGCCCGTTGAGGGCATAAATGTGACATGTTTGTGATATATTGTGTAGTGCGATCCGAGAAAGTTCTAGGGAGTCACTAGTCAGAAAGTCACAACGGGGTTGAGAATCCGACTCGGGGCGAGTCGAGGGGTATACCGGGTATCAGATGTTTATGGGTGTTGACCCTGATTTTAGTGAACTGACACGGAGTCGAAAATGCTTGATGTGGACAGATATGTTGGAATGAATATAATGAAAAAAAACAGTAAAGCACACAAGAATTTATAGTGGTTCGGCCCCAGAAACTTGTAATAACCTACGTCCACTTGAGCTATTATTGATATGGGTTTCAAAGGAGTGATCAAAGAACTAGGGTTCTATGAGTTTCACCAACCTCTGACAAACAAACAATATATCGTAATGTATTAGCTCTAATTCTCTCGTAAATCTATACTTTCAAGTAATCAAAAAGCCAAAAGTCCCCTCCTTGAACTATCTTTCTCTATTTATAGGCTCAAGGAGGATTACATTAATTTGTTACAGATATTCTCTCCTAATTAATCAGATCATCAAGAATTATAGGAGACAATCTCGGGATTGACTATGATCTTTACAAAATTATCTTGAAATATGCGGAGTATATGACCAGGCTGGTCGTAAGAAAAACTCAACCGTTATGCTTGCAATATCTTACTGGTCGATACTTTAACAGAATTCTGCCAGGTGTTAGCCACGTGTTCAGAGATTTCCTACCACGTCATCCGTGTCTGTTTTTTGGATAACATTTGCCCCCCAAGTTTATTTATTACGACCAAGAATAAATAAACTTTTAGGAAACGACCCTTCGATTACCCCACCAAACCTGTCAGAGTAGTTCATGCAACCTTGGGAAAAGTAACCTACCCTTGTCTAATCATGGCTTTTTGGTTCCCAAGTAAACTTTCGACGGCTATCACCCTTCCCCATGCTTCGAAAAAGAGGAATTGATGATTACTTCCTATTTCATGCCACGAACAAAATATATATATATAGGCTTCCCAAAGTCTTCTTTTCCTTTTTACGCAAGTCACTCCTCCTTCAAGAAACCCTAAAATTAGAACTTCCATTCTCTTCTGGAGACCATCTTCTAGTGTTTTCAAGAACCAGTCCATCAGTTTGCCGATGCTTGAAAGTCTCTTAAATCTCCACAATCTTCTCTCTGGTAAGTCTCAGAACTTCTATGCTCTTTATTTTTGTCGTGCATGTCTCTGTGGATTGACTGTTAAGCTTTTACGTTTCTGGGTTGAGATGCATGACAATTGGGGGTTTAATGGGTGATGTTGTATACGATGATATTTCTTTGCCATTAAGGAGTTATGAGTTAGTTTGATAGTTGAGATCACGACTTTAGGATGTAAAACCGAAGTAAAAATTTGATTTTTATGCCAGTTGAAAAACCAAGTTTTTCCCGCCCTAAAAGGAGTTGAAAAATCTTTTTCAAAAAACTTTTTGCTTCCACTTTTTGATTTTTTTTTCAAACTGTTCGTGTGAAAATTTTAGTTTCTTGTTAGAATGTTGTTGTATAAAAGCTTAACTTTTATACTCGACCAGCGCTATTCTAAAAAACTTTCTAGATTCTTCGTCCTCACCTCCCCATTCTTCTGTTCGCAGATTTTAATGCCAGATTTGTGGGGAGGTGAGCGGCCAATCGACGATGATCTTCTTGCACAACTGCTTGTAGGCGAAGAACAGCCGGCCCAGCGTGTTAGCGAGATTTTGTTTTCAAGAACTTCTTCTAGATCTCAACAAACACCACCTCAAATGGCCCGTTCTAAATCTCCTGGCAAGAAAAAACCAAACCCTGAAAACATCCCAAATTCACCTGCCCAGCCTGATTCACAGGCTAGGGTTCCCTTGACCAGTGGTCGAGAAAATGCTGCCCCAGACCCTCGCATTCAAGTCAGGGCTCGCCCTCGGCATCAAAACCTTCCTGATGTCGAGTGGTATCTTTCACCTACCAGGCAGGTGACTCCCTGGATGCTTGCCAATTACCTTAGGAGGTATCCCCTTACCGGAGTTAATCTCAAAATCCCGGCTACTGACCAAAGAGCTAACCTGCCTGGGGACGTCTACAGCGCTTGGTCAAGGTATCACATAGAGGTTGGGGCTATCCTTCCTCTACATCCATTCTACCAGGGGGTGGCCAACTACTTCGGTGTTTCCCCCTTTCAAATTACCCCAAACGGATATAGAATGCTGGCCACACTCTATATCCTTTATAAACTTAAAAAATGGCCAGAACCCACTCCTCACAAGGTCAACTTCCTTTTTGACCTTAAGTGCAACCCTCAACAATACGGGACAAGCTTTTTTCATCTTTGTCACCAGGAAACAAATCGAACGTTCCTGAGTGACATTACTCATATCTCCAACATGGGGAAGTACAATCAAGAGTATTTCCTCACGCTAGACATGACTACGAACAACCTGGCCTTCGCTCGAGGAGGTAAATGTCACTTTTCACTGGTCTCTACTTTTCCTTCGCAAATTCTTCTACACTTCTCTAAAGTATATTGTGCCTTTCATGACCATGGTTACGCCCGAACCCAACACCAAACATGGTGTTGAGGTCCAACGCACTGGCCAGGATGGCAGACGTTGAAAAAATAGTTAAGTCCCTGGTCACTAATGAAAACTTAAGGCTATCTGGCCTCCTAGCTCCTCGCCATGAAACGAGAGGACCCGTGGTGGCAGACGCCACTGTCGAGGGGGATCCCGAGCAGCAACCCCCAGCGTCTCCTCCCCGAAGGAGGCCAACGGGGGTTACCATCAGGGAACCCACTGGCGACCCTTCATCAGAGAGGCTTTCTGCGCCAAAAGGGAAGGGGAAACAAAAGGCAACAAAGCCCGTCATAGACTTGGATGAGTCTTCAGACAAAAACGGTACTGTTATTCTGCTTTTAAATAACTTGCCAATTCCCTATCACTTGTTTGACGGGGACGGTAATTTTACGTATATTCCAAATCTAGGGCCAGACTTCTTCGTGCCAGATAGTGAGTGTATGACTAATAGAGTCAGTAGTGTAGCAACAAGTAGTTGTAGCTCAGGTATTAAACTTTGTGACCACTTTTCTGATTTGCCATGATTTTTTATCCACCTTTGTCTTACTGTCTGCATGTTTTTCTTTATCTGGAAAGATGGCTTCCCCCAATGTTTTCAATCTGTACCAGACCCAGGAGGAAGAGGAGGTCCCCCTAGTCCGACGGAGGAAATCAGGTAGGAGGCACGATGGCGAATCAAGCCAAGCACCCTCGGCCAAGAAGGGTCGAACAGCTGATCCTTCCAAGGACGGGCCTACTGGCCAACCTTCTGCCCAACCTCCTGCTTCTGCTGAAAAGGAGACTACCCCTGTTGCCAACCCTTCGCCTGCGGCCCAAAAAGAACAGGCCCTGCAAGCAGAACTTCTCGGGGCCAAACTCTCGAGCCGTTCCCTGCGATCAGCTAAAGAATGCCTTTCTCATATTCTGAAGCATGATCGTTGCAAGTGGCCAGAGCGCCGAACTTCCAGTGTCATCTTGGCCCACTGGCTGTTTTCCTGGCCGCTGTTGGACCTCAGGAATTTGTTCGTCAGGGATGGCGACATGATGAGCCTCCTACCCATCATGTTGTTCCGTCTCGATACCGTGTCTGGATCGAGTAGTCACCATGGTTGGATGTTTGCGACAGCACCAATCTAACTTGCTCTCAATGAAAGCACCAAACTGTTGACGCGGCTCTTCGCCAATAGGAAATTAAGAAAAGAAAGAGGAAGGGATTAGTGCTTATGTTGAACCGAAATAGATGAATGATCTTGGAAATGGAATGGTGACACAAAATACGTTTTTTTAGGTGGTTCAAAGGTTAAAATCCTTTAACTCCACCAGTCAATATTATTGCTATATGCTTGGTATTCTTTTACAGGGTATTTTTTACATAATAGAATCCAACCCTTTGTAACTCCCAGGGTCTCCATATTTATAGGAGAAGGCACCTGGGAGTTGGTAAGAAGGTCATCCCGTGACCTTCTTACCTATCATGTCAACTCTGTGACATTCATGATTAATTCCTAAACCTGACACATAAGTGTGGTCAAATCAATAGGTAAGGGGATAATGGGCCGCCCGGCCCAACCCAGTCGTGGGTGTCTGAATACGCACGTTCTTGCTGTGTGTCCGAGAAGTCAGGGATGTATCAGACACGTGATGTCTGATATATGCACGTTTACCTTGCGTGGTTGACTTTACAAAAGGTCACAGCTCCAACTCTAGCTCGTACCACGAGCTGGATGCTTACCTCGACCTGCAGCCTTCAGAGTCCAGACTCAGTCCTTAAGCAATCTTGGCGAACCCTTGGGTTACCTCAAGCTAAGGAGGTAGGATCCTATGATGGCAGCTCCGATCTTGGGGATGTCCACGTGGTAGTCATGATTAGGCCGTATCTCAGCTCGTTAATCAGCCCGTGGGAAAATCAGGGCGTACAATATTAAATATCTTTATAAGTCTGATAGTACGTAACTTTCAGAATGAGAAATGATTATTATTTTTTAATAATAAAAATACAGATTCTCTCTCTCTCTCTCTCTAAAGCAATAGTTTTCTCTAAACCTGAAAACTATTCTAAATCTTCTCTCTGTCAAAACTCTCTAGATCTCATGTGTTGAGTACATCTAGGGAGTCACATAAATCAACCTTTTGAATCCTACGTGCCCACACACGTCCTTGTGTGTTTGAGGATTGGTCTAGAAGATCAGCGTGTGAGATCTCATAACGCTGTATAGGAAGATCGTTGATTTATACAAAAAAGATTTGAGGACACTTTATAGGCTACAAGAGGAAATCCCTAATCTATTTTGTATGTGATTTAATATTTATATATGTGTATGATCCTAGCCGGTATTAATATTTATTAAAATGGGTCCATATATTCTGCTGCATACCTTTGATTTGATCATTTAATAACAATAGTTCAAACCAGTTAAAACACAACCTAGATGTGATGCATGTCGAGAAGAATGTGTGCAATTGTCTCCTTGGGACTTTGTTGGATAATGATAAATCTAAGGACACCACAAACACAAGGCATGATTTAAAGAATACGGGGGTTAGGAAATCGTTGTGTATTTACGAGGATGCCAATAAAAGGTTAATGAAACTTCACGCTCCATATGTGTTCACTCCTGGACGGAGGCGATATTTTTGTCAATTTTTTAAATAAGTAAAGTTGCTCGATGGTTTTTGTTCTAATTTGAAGAAAAAAGTCATAGACAACGACTCAAACATTGTTGGGTTGAAGTCCCATGATTTTCATGTGATAATGCAATGATTACTTGCAGTAGGTGTTCGGAAGTTTTTACCATAACCTATATCCACTACCATTAAAGAATTGTGTAATTTCTCCAAACAATTGTGCTCTAGGACACTGAACGTTTCTGATATGGAGAAAGCTAAGGACAACTTGATTATAATTTTATGCAAGATGTAGTTGATTTTCCCTCCAGCATTCTTCCCATCTGGTTTGGTACTTGCCTGATGAAGCTATATTGGGAGGACCCATATTTATGAGGTGGGTGTATTCTTTTGAAAGATACATGAAAAAATTAAAAAACTATGTCAGGAATAAAGCTCATCCTGAAGGGTCTATAGCAGAAGGATGTGTTGTAGATGAGGCTTTGACATTTTGGTCAATGTATTTCAAAGGTGTGAAAACAAAACTTAATCAACCTGATCATAATGAAGATGCACTGTATGTGAATTGACACCTCACAGTGTTTGAATCTCAATGTCGTCCACTTAGGGAATTCTCGTGCCCCTCGATAAAAATACTCAAAATAAAGCAGAGTGGTTCATATTGGATAATTCACCAAAAACTGGAGTATATTTAGAGTAAGTACAAGATTAATTTTCACATTCTTCTTTGTTCAATATACTCCTCCTATAGTCTTGAAACAACTAATTAATTAACAGGGAACACCTAACTGAGGTGCAACAAAAAGATCTTGCTGCTAATCATAAATTGACACAAAAGAAAGAGTTTTGTTCATGGTTTCATAAGAATGTAACTTTTAATTAGCAATTTTTTTACTAAAAATCACATTATCATTCTAATATATTTCTTTATTTTTAGATATTTGACTTGCACCAGCTCAAGTCATTAGAGCATGCTGATGAGTTGCTAGCTTTAGCATCTGGGTCAGATCTATTGGCCTACTCATATCAAGCATGTATAGTGAAGGAGTTTGATTTATTTTATACAATCGAGATCGAAATCAAACTACACAAAATAGTGGAGTGTGTGTTGTTGGAACAAAAGATTTTAACTATTATGGACAACTTGAAGAAATACTCAAGTTGTCTTTTAGTGGTGCTTATTCGGTGGTACTATTTCGATGTAAATGGTTCAATATAGATCTGAATAAGAAGAAAACAATCACTAAAAATAATATTACTAGTATCAACGTTAGTGGTGAATGGTATAAATATGAACCATTCATACAAGCTAGCCAAGTGAAACAAGTATTCTACATCAATCATCCCATTAGAGGACGATATTGGAAAGTTGTATAAGAAGTGAATCATCAGCAAGTTTGTGACTTTTCAAATGCTTCAGATATGATTACTGATGTTGATGTTGTACATGACACCAACTCATCGAATTAAAACGAAACTTCCCAGATATTTTGAATCTTGAAAATCAGTGCCTAAACAATACAAGGACCAAGTTCTTTTCAAGATCCACGTAAAAAAATAGTAAACGAACTTTTTTAAATTTCTCTTTAATATAGTATATATATTCTTAATATGTTTATTTTTCAATTTAGTGGTATTATGAAATAGAGAGCCGCGAGGAGTTCTTAAAGTGTATAAATAGTATCGATCAAGAGATCAAAGACCGATACCGTCATAGGAAAACAATAAGACACTAACACTTTGCGAAATACTACAAAAGACCAGAGGATTGGGACAAGGTTCTAAACAACCCAACCAAGGATGTTAACAAGGAGGAGTGGAAGCAGATCTGTTAGTTATTTACATGTCCAAATTTTATTGCGCGCTTCGTAAAGAACAAGGAAAATCGGAAGAAACAAAAGTATTCTACAACACAGGGACAAAAACGTTGGCGGCCATCCATCATGAAAGAGTAAGTGAAAGTTAAAATGTTATCAAAATTATGTTCTTTTAAATTATATGTTCTCTAACATTTGGGTTATATTTTTTAGGCGAACCCGAACTTTATTGAGTCATGGAAGGAATACCACTGGAATAAAACAAAAAATGATTTTGTGAACAACTATGCTCGCCAAGATTATGTAAGTTTGAATTATGTTTTTTTAATTTTAATAGAGTTATATTTATTGTTAATGACTAACATTTTCTAAAAACAGAAAAAACTGAAGGTTGATTTTGAGTTACAAACACAGCAAACATCTGTTGCTGCTTCAAATAATGATGGTTCGACAATTGTTGATCAGGTAAAGGTGCAACAAAAAGTATTGGGCCAAAGGCGTGGACACGAGTGAGGAGTGGGCCGCAAATTGAAGGATTTGAGGTCATCATCTACCCTGCGCTCTCACTTCAACGATTCTCAAGCTCCTTCTGAACGTTCATTAGAACATATAGAAAATTTGGAGAATATGCTTAAGAATTTGACTAACCAAATTAATTTCTTTTCTCAATTTTTCCACCTTCATTTCGGCCACCAAACTTTCAGATGCCGCCTATGCCTGATAGCGATAATATATCTAGAGCTTCGTCTTCTCAACCTCCAGCTCCATCCTATCCTTCCATGTACGAGGCAGTACCATCTCAACCTATGGCCTCCATACATGTACGGAGCAACACCATCACCTTATCTATGGTCGATTCCACCGTCATCGCAGTCGTCGTATCCCTACATGTATGGAGCAGGATCGTGCACATTACCTCCCCAATATCCCTGGCCGATGTCGCTGACGCAACCACCACAACCGCAGCAAGAAGACAATATGGAGGACGAGGCAGCTGATTTAGGAGACTAGATTCATGTAACGCCCCAACTCCAGGGACCGTTACGGTGTGCCTTGTAAACAATGCTATACTCGCTAATCGAGTCACTTGGCCAAAATCGTGTAACTAAGTATGATTAGCAGTTTAGGGTTTAAAAATTTTGGTTAAGGTGTAACGTTTCATTAGAACATTTAGTATATATGTTGGGATCCCAAAATTATAATTTCAGAGTCTACTACAAGAAAATATTTACAACAGGTCGTTCTATGCGGCAAAACAGGGTTTAACCCTAGTTCCTTCTCAACCTCGGCCGTGGTGGATGAGCAGCTGCATATGTACACCTCATCACCTAAGCTCTCCAACTCAAGGATGGTCTAGCTTTCTTTTGCCTTTACCTGCACCACATAGCACCCGTGAGCCAAAGCCCAGCAAGAAAACACAATATAACATGATATAATATCAACAGTGATTGTATTAATTATTCAGGACCAACAGTCCAGGAAAATAGGTGACTATCACAAAAGTCACAAATGTGGGGACAGCACCCTTTAGCCATGTGATGATAGGATCACCAGGGCTTAACAGATATCAAAAGTCACTAACATGGGAACAGCATCCTTTTAGCCATGTGACGATAGGTTCATCAGGGCTTAACAAATAAGTGAGCATCTCACTATTTTTAACAGGATAGGTGCATGGTGATTAGTCACCAACATAACCTTCCTCCTGACTCTAGAGTCATAACTATGGAACAGCGTTCCCTAGCCATGTGACAAACAGTCACCGGGGCCATATGCCCTGGCTCTGAATAACTAGTCTCAGACTAGCCAAGCGCTTATAATTTTCATTGACCTTCCAGTCGCTCCAGCATTAATACCCCATATGAGTCATTCAATGCTGATATCGATTAGATCTAATCTTCATTTGGCTCGGCGTTCACGACGCTATGCCATTTCTGACTCTTAGGTCAGTAAAGCACAACCAGTGTTCAACTCATTGTGAACTTGACTAATAAATCACAGCTTCACAGATGGATCTAACACCGTTGCCGATTCTGACTAATAAGTCAGTGCCACACACAAGTAAGCCATGCCACCAAACATATATCACATGACCAATATCTATATACAAGGTATTCAGCATGCTTACTTAACAAATACTAGTACAATTAGGATCATGCATAAACACAGAGGCTCAAGCTCCGAACGATATCATACTCAGTATATATAGCATGTCCTAATCACATGTTTCTCATGCATCATATGCATTACGTTCAACAAGCCAACATGCACCAATAACAGCCATGCATGTCATACTTAATAATCAACCAACATGCATCAAGAATAGCCATGCATGTCACATATACAGAGGGAGCAGTTTTCTTACCTCAGATTCGAGCTAGAACCAATATAAGAACAACCCTTGAGAACGATCAACCTTTAAGCCCTTAGCGGTCACCTAGTCATAACCAAATATGGGATACCATCAATAAAATGATCAACATAGGTTACCAAACCAAAATCTAGTCTCCGGGACATCAATCCAAACTAATCCAAGTAGTAGGAACACTCTCGAGGCCTATAGCTAAGTTCCCGGGGTCAAAACGAGCAAACGGGATGACAACAGGGCAAGGGCTACGACCCTAGCACCTTGGGCCGCGGCCCCCATAATTTATTGAAGCACGGGCCGCGGCGCCCAGCAGGTACAACACTCCCACCTGCTTCTTCAAAGCAGGGCCGCGGCACCCCAAGAACAGGGTCGCAGCCCCCAACTCTGGGCCATTCCCAAACGTGTTTTTAACACTCCAAATCCTCCAAAACCATACCTAAACATTCCCCAATCATCAAAACAAAGTTCCCAAGCTTCCCAAAGTTCCAAAACCCTCAAAACCCAAGGTTCAAACCAACCAAAAACTCAACAATTTACAAAATCCAATTCTAAGCTTAAAAACTTTAGAAACTCAAAACTTCAAACATAGATTACCTTTGATTGGGTTGTTTTCCGTCAAATCCTTCAGTTAAGAAGCTTCTAATCTTTCCTAGGATCACTATGCCTCGACCCTCGCTTGATTCCGACTCCTAGAACTCGAAATTCCGTTAAGAAAGCTTCGAACGGTAAAATAGGCTATCGGGAAGGGAGAGAGAGAGATTTTCTAACGTCCGTTCTTATCTGACAAGCTACTTCAAGCTTAAGTAACCTCAAATAAATTCTAAGGCTCGGGGTCCCGAAAACACCCCTGGGGACATTATAGTCAAAACTTCCAGAATTCCATCCTGATCTCAAATACTCCCAATTTATCATCAAATAAACATTTCTATTACCCCAAACTTGACCCCGTTATGACTAAACCGCTAACTCACAATCTATGATCGTCTCATGCCGAATAGCTCGAATATATCTCCATAATAATAAAATCTCATTCACAAATTACACTATGCACCCAATTTACAAGTATGCCCTCAATAGGCCAAATTACCAAAATGCCCTTATGATTATAAACACACACATATGCATGCATTTATCATCAGATAATAATATAATTCACATTAACACGCATATGATCATTTAATGCCATGATAAATCAATTATGGCCCTCCCGGCCTTCTAATCAAGGTCCTAACCCTTATTAGGAAATTCGGGGCATTACAATTCATATTATTGTTAGTTACTGTTACATTATATTAACAATATGGATTTTTGTTATCTTAATTAATTAATTTGAATATTTATTATAATATTTTTATTTTTAATATATCTATTTTCAATATTTTAAATTTTAATTAATAATTTATATTTTATTTAATAATTTATATTTTAATTATTAATCTATATTTTCATTAATAATTTAAATTTAAATTAATTCTTTTTTAATTATTAAAATAATTTTATCATTTTTTATCAATAAAAAAGTATAAGGGGCATACCGTCGCCCCTAATAACTAAGTTTCAGGGGCGACACATCGACCAAAAGTTATGCCACATGTGAAAAAAATTGGGGCGACATCTCAAATTTTAGAGGCGACGCAGTTGCCTCTGATATTGCAATATTAGGGGCGACCCTTTAGTCATCCCTAATGTACACCTTTGGGCACATTTTATTAGAGGCGACTTTTATGGTATTTGGGGCGACATGCGTCGCTCCTAAAAACCTTTTTTACTGTAGTGGATAAAACATGCAAGTTTGGGCCCAATAGGTTAAAATAAAAATAAAGTATTCATGTGCAATGTCTAAAAGAAAATAAAAGTTTAAGTCTCACTGGCATATTTAAAAAAAAAAAAGCCCATAACATAATTTCTTTAAATCTCAGTGCTTACATTGATCATTTATTCGTTCATAGGAAACACCCACTCCATACACACTCAGACATCGGAACTCCCCACATCACAACGCGTGCGAGAGTGAAACCCTATTGTTTACCTAAAAGGGGGAAAGTAAGGAGGTGAGCTAAAAGCCCAGTAAGGAAGTACAACAAAATCAAAGAAAAGACATGAAAGAAATGTATAATAAAACATGACAATCATAACATCATCATACTCATATTTCACAATCATAAATGAAATCATAGTCATCCATCACATTCATACAACATAAGCATACTATTTGTGATCATGACACCTCTATTGTCCATGTCACATCTTGAGGTAACTAGTACAATTGGGTTGTTAAAACCTCCTCTATGAGGTAAATAGGATCTCAGGTCCTTGAATAACCTCGGCGCGTCCGCCCTTTGAGTTACGTCATATCCTTAGTAACTCTTTTGTTGTGTTGTGTTCAGCACGCTAGCAACATTTTCTTTTCATCCATCATACAAACACATGTAATCCAGTTCACATCAAAACAAAGAAAATACATGTTGCATCATACTTGTCATAACATATCAAGATAACATTTTATTTTCCATCTCACTTGGTTTATCATCAAAACATAGCATCATCATTTCTATAGCACATTATTTCTTGTAAAATACAAGTCTTACCATTTCATAGAAATTCTATCTAACTTCCCCACCTCAGGTCCGAGCAAAGCAAATGAGAAAACGTCACAATGAGCCTATAATTATAGCCAAACATTCGTCTATTATAATCACGTAAGACTACTCACGCCCAACATACATACCTCACGTATGCAGAGGTCATACACACGTGGCACAAGTTGCACTATACTTGCAAACTTACAACATTTCCACATAAAATCATAAAAGAATAATGATAATTCTACTTATTAACCCTTCATGATTACAAAGTAAAAGTCATGTGTTTGAACAATAGGCATATATTTGAACGTAAAAATACATTTTCATGCGACATACATACGTGAGAGCGTTCTTAAAATTTAACGTTTTATAACGATAATTCCTACATGCTTATTTCTTGCCTCTTCAAACAAAATTCAGCAACATAATTTATTTACCATTAATTGTTTCTCTAAATCCCAAAATTTGTTATACAAATTTTCATACAACATATTTACTTTATAAAATAATCCATTAAGCCTTTTCTAATTTCTCATAAAATAATAATTCCATTTATTATATAAATAGCATAAAAAAAATGTGACAAAATTTGTAGCTATTTAGAATAACTAAATAAGTTTCTTGTTTCCTTTTAGAAAATAATTTTACTAATCTATTAAAAAAAACTGCATGTTTTCAAATGTGAAAATTCATAAATAAAGTGTGAAAAATTATATTTTCATATATATATATATATCATTTAAGACTTAAATTATTGGGGTGTAGGACTTTCTAGTCTAAAATAAAATAATCATTTTTCTTAATAACCCAAAGTTTCAGAAAATAATAATTTGTTTAAAATCACAAATGAATTTAAACCATAATCTTTTCACATTTTAAATAAATAAAAACTGCGCATAAATAATAGTGTAAAAAATACATATTTACATTTTGAGAATATCACATTCGTCATTTGCATTGCTTAGGGTTTAATTTATTTGATGCACTTGTTTTACTTATCTCATTTAAAAGATTTTTCTTACTATTAACAAAAAATTCCAGCAACTATTAATTTCATTAAAATCACAAGTTTAGATTAAAACCATATCTTCTTTCATAAAATATACAAAAAATATATATATATATATATATGCATGTATTAATTGTGATAAAAATACCATTATCATAAGAAATAATAGTCCCTTCTATTTACTTAAAATCAAATACCACTTAGAGTAATCATATGTGCATTTCAAAACATTAATTTACCATTATCATCCAAACTATAAAAAAAAATAGGAAGCATAAATAAAAGAAAATCACTCTAAATCATGCTTAAAAAAAATGCTTAGACCAAATCTTCATATACCAACTAGATCATCATTGTATGGGACTTAATACCAATTCCCAAACTTAACAAAATAACCTAACATATTTCTAATGATAATATGTGGCATCAAAATAATAAAAAAAAAATAATCAACATGTAATGATACTCTCCCTAGCCCGAAACTCATATGAACATCAAACATAAAAAATAAATACCAATATTCACATTCACATGAACCCTAGAATGTTTCTACACCCCTTTTATGCATTTTAATATTACCATTAGCATGCAACAAATAATCAAATCGTCTTAAATCATATAGACAAGGCAGAAATCTTCATGGAACCAATCATGAAAACAATACCAATAAACCCATTCCAAAATTGATAGTTTTGATATTAGCAATAATGGACAACATAAACTTATCATGATATACAAACCAAATATAAGCCATCATGCAAAAAGGACTCATATGTTAACAAAAGCATAACCACAACACATATAAGACTCTATCATGCCTTGATCTATGAAACATAAAATCATATGCCCACTTCCATAAGCATGTTTATCAACAAAACGACTCAACACCAAGAGCCTCAAAACATGCATTAGGCCGACCACACCATCCAAAATCTTCATATCATGACCATGCCCCCTTCCATCAACTTCCATCAAAACATGAAAAAATCCAAAATACAACCAAATCACAAGGCTAGAATTTCATATCATTCAAAGCCAAAAATCCAAAATCAAACAACTATCAATAGCGAAATACTCAACAAAACAAATATCAAAGCTAAGATTTACTACCTCCTTTGAAAGAAATCAAAACTCAAAATGGCCACCACCCTAGGGATTTTCGAACATCATAAAGAGAAGAACAACAAAGAAAATCTTAGATTCAAGAAGATTAGAAGATGAACTTAAAAATACCAAAACTAAAGCACATACCCTAGGATTGTTTTCGAAATCCTCCTCTTCTTCTTCTCCTCTCTCTCTCTCTCTCTCTCTCTCTCTCTCTCTCTCTCTCTCTCTCTCTCTCTCTCTCTCTCTCTCTCTCTCTCTCTCTCTCTCTCTCTCTCTCTCCCAAGAGCCAAAATGGCTCTTTTCTTTCTTTCCTTCCTTTTGTCTAACCTTAGAGAAAAAACTAGCATAATGAGAATGGGAAAGTTTCCCAAATCTAATCTTTTATTTATTCTATTTTTTTATTTTTTCTTACAGAAAGGAAATAAAGTATATATTAAAAGATGACAACTTCTTGTTTCCATTTTAACTATTATCACCAATTTAATTCATTTAAATTCCAAACAAAATAGGAAAAGAAAATCATATGTTTCCAACTCTACTCCCCAAACCCATCCTTCTATTTTCCCCCTTTTTATTTTCTTTTTAGTTTCATAATTAAATAAAACAAATTATGTGTAGGAGAAACTATTGCATGCTCACCATGCAATCGTGCACATTCACACCCAATTTCTCATGTGCATCACTACTTACCACGCACCTTGGTGCATTCAACCAAAACTCATTTTACTTACAAATTAAAATAAATAAAGTAAACAACTAACAAAATAAATTCACATATTTCCTCTCAAACAATTCAAACAATTAAAAATAAATTTCTAACATTTAACAATTAATAATGAAACAAAGCACAGAATTAATTAAACTAAAAAAAAATTTGTGTGCTACAATATAACCTCCTTAAAGGAATTTCGTCCCGAAATTCTTTCTTACCAAATAACGAATGGTATCTTTCGGTCATGTTTTCCTCCAGCTTCCATGTTGCTTCTCTTTCTATGTTATTCTTCCACTGGACCTTAACTAAAGGAAATCTTTTTGGATCTCAGTTCCTTGATTTCCCTTTCGATAACATGCTCTAGATGTTCATCGTAACTGAGGTCATTACTCAGCTATAACGACTCATAGCTCAGAACATGAGAGGGATCCAACATATACTTACGCAACATCGAGATGTGAAAGACGTTATGCATTTTGGATTGTGTGGGCAGTGCTGAACGGACACAACTTGCCCTACTTTCTCCAAAATCTCAAATGGACCTTTACATCTCAGGCTCAACTTCCCTTTCTTCCGAAAACGCATAACACCTTTCATCGATGAGACTCTCAAGAACAAAATCTCTTCCACTGAAAAATTGATGTTCCTTCTCTTAGGGTCTACGTAACTCTTTTGCCTACTTTGAGTAGTAAGCATCCTTTGGCGAATTTTCTCGATCACCTCGCTGGCTTCCCTAACTGCCTCAGGGCCTAATATTTGCTTCTCCCCAACCTCGTCCTAGTGCAAGGGAGATATACACTTACGCCCATAAAGCATCTCATGGGGAGACATCCAGATAATGTACTAATAGATATTGTTATAAGAGAACTACATCATGGGTAGATATTGACTCCAAGATTGTGAAAAGTTCAATGCACAGAATCTCAACATGTCCTCTAGAATTTGTATAGTCCTTTCAGACTGCCCATCGGTCTGGGATGAAAAGCGGTACTGACCTTTAACCTTGTACCTATGGCTTTCTATAATCCCGTCCAAAAGTTTGAGGTGAATACTAACCCTCGATCAGAAATAATCGACTTTGGAACCCCATGAAGTCTCATTATCTCGCTCACATACAACTCTGTATACTAGTCTGCCAAGTAGGTGGTCTTAACTAGTAGAAAATGGGCGGATTTAGTGAGCCTATCCACTATTACCCAAGAAGAATCATGTTATTTTGTGGTCCTAGGTAACCCTACCACAAAATCCATATATATGTCTTCCCATTTCCATTCTGGAACATAAAGCGGTGGAAGTAAGCCTACTACTAGCCTTTGGTGCTATTCTTTGATTTGCTTGGTAACAAACTCAGCAACAAACTCAGCAACGTTCTTCTTCATTCTAGGCCACCAATACAATGCCTTAAGGTCTTGGTACATCTTTGTCGACCCTAGATGAAAGGAATAGGGTGTTGTGTTTTCCTCCTTCATAATACTTTCCTTGATCTCATCATTGATAGGCACACAGATCCTATCCTTATATCGCAGCAATCCACCGTTAGACATAGTGAAGTCGCCACTACAACTTTTTTGTACCAAAGCCTCTTGCTTCATTAGGGCTTCATCCACTTTCTGCACTTCTCTAATATGTTCCAATTGGGAGGATTGTGGAGTGAGGTTTGCTAGGCCTCCTGTCACGAACTCAATACTGACGTTTATAATCTCTTTCTGCAATGGCATCTCTATCGTGCTCAGAATTGAGACACTCCCATGTCCTCGCCTACTCATTGCATCGACCACCACATTGGCCTTGCCCAAGTGGTATAGAATTTCGCTATCATAATCCTTCGTTGACTCTAACCACCTATGTTGTCTCATATTCAATTCTTTATGAGTGAAGAAGTATTTCAGACTTTTATGATAAGTGTAAATTTCACACTTATCCCCATAAAAGTGATGTCTCCATATTTTCAGTGCGAACACCACTGCTGCTAACTCATGATCATGTGTGGGATATCACTGCTCATTGTGCTTGAGCTACCTTGAAGAATAAGATACAACCTTCCCATTCTACATCAACACAAAACCTAAATTGTTCTTTGATGCGTCACAATACACCACGAATTTCCCGCCCTCTGTGGGAACACAAAGGATAGGTACAGAGATCAACTTATCCTTCATAGTCTGAAAGCTTTCTTCACATTTCTCGATCCATGTGAACTTCTGGAGTTTGCGGATCAAGTTAGTCAAGGGTGTGGCAATCTTTGAAAAACCCTCAACAAATTTTCGATAGTACCCCGCTAACCCTAAGAAGCTTAGAACCTCTGAGGCATTCTTTGGTTGGGGCCATTCTCTAATGGCCTCAATCTTTGCCGGATCCACTACTATTCTATTCTTGGACAATATATGCCCTAGGAAAGTCACTTGTTCCAACCAAAACTCACACTTAGAGAACTTAGAGTATAGTTGATGCTCTCATAGTCTATTTAGCGTCAACCTCAGGTTCTCCTCATGCTCTTCCTTAGTCTTTGAGTAGATAAGGATGTCGTCTATAAACACTACTAAAAATTTATCCAAGTAGTCCTTAAATACTCTGTTCATCATGTCCATGAATGTCGATGGGGAATTAGTGAGTTCAAAAGACATTACTAGAATCTCATAATGTCTGTAGTGAGTTCTGAAAACTATTTTAGGAATGTCCCCCTCCTTCACTTTCATTGATGGTACTCAAATCATAGATTAATCCTTGAGAACACTGCTGCCCCTTGCAGTTGATCAAAAATTTCATCTATCCTAGGCAAAGGATATTTGTTCTTAATGGTTACCTTATTGAGTTCACAGTAATCGATGCACATTCTCATGCTTCAATCCTTCCAACCCTATCATACAATTCTCAAATAATAGCCATATCATAATTAAATATTTTGATTGTACCTAACAACAAACATCACACATATCATAATAACCTGTACTCAGAAAATCCCAGAACATTCGAGATATATAATCATATTCGAAATAAATACTTTGGTTGTTTCTAACAACCAAGTTCACATATATCACAATAACCTACACTCAGAAAATTCCCAGAACATTCAAGATATATAACACATATCATAACTAATCAATAGATTAACAGCAAGGGATTCGGGTCTCATTCCCAGTTTCAGCATTAATGTCCTAGCTCCAACCCGAACTATATTACCATTATCCTGGCTCCAACCCGGACTATATATTTTTACCATGTCCTGGCTCCAACCTGGATTAGATTTTTACCATGTCCTGGCTCCAACCCGGACTTATATTTTTACCATGTCCTGGCTCCAACCCAGACTATATTTTTACCATGTTCTAGCTCCGACTTGGACTTTAGCTTACCAAGTCCTGGCTCCAACCCGAACTATATTACGCTAAGGTTTTGCTCCAACCAGAACATACTTACCATTTAGCTACAAAATGCAAAAGCATTGCAAGAGTAGGTATTAAGCATACCCTGGTCTTAACGACCCAAACAAAACTAGTGTAATCTACTACTATAAGCACACACTCATATATTCATGTTAGAGCCAAGAAAGGGAAAGGCTAACTTACTTGGAGTCCTTAGTTCCCAGCTGGATCTTTAGCACCGGTATTCGTTTTCCCTTTTGCAATTACTGTTATTCATACAGTGTACTCGGATTAAACTATGGCATATTCTTATAGCTAATATTCTACGATAGCTACATGAAATAAATTCTTAGAGACTCAATACTATAGCCTCTTATACACTTCACAGTGTATAAGGCTAGATTTCTTTTCAGTCTTTACGGTATGATAAGAAAATCGACCTCACCGCAACGCGCTCTCTGTGCTGTGCATTTTAATATTCTTTAAATAAAGAACTCTCTTATCGGATAACTCGTATTTTGGTTTTTAGAAAAAAATAAGTTTTAAACAACTCTTATCTTCAAAAAAATACCAACTTTTCGCTCTCTTATGAAAGTTTGCCATTTTTCTATCATTTACCCAAATACTGCTTTTTGACCCGTTACAATTAGAATCAGACAATGTTAACCCTTTTCTCTTAAAGGTTCTACAAAACCTAAACACTCAATTTTACAATTTTTATCCATAACCTAGGAACTCATTTTATGTTATTTTTTAAAACAAGGGCAATTGGACCCTTATAAAATGGTAAAAATCAACTTTAATTAACTTAAGCTAATTTGGGGATTGGTTAAATCTCCAAATCCTTAGTTATCTTTGCAAGGAACTATTTATTTTTATTTCCAAAACTTTACTTCCACTATTTAAATTTAAAGTGGAAAAGTCTCAATTTCAAACTTTTTCCCTAAGTTGAGTTTTTGGCAAAAACCCTTAAACTATCATTCATGTATTCTGTGCCACAAGGACGAGAACTAGGTGAAAGCCTCGCGTCAATACTTGTTTTAGGTTAAGAGAACTAACCTACCAAAAATTATTTTTCGTTAAGGTTCGAAATTACTACTTATCAGTTTTTAAGGCAAATTTAGAAAAATCATTTCTCTTAAACCCTGACAAATTTTCTCTAAAATCTTACGGGGGTCCTTATACACATTTTAACTAATTCCCTTCAAAATTTCATAATTTTTGGGATGGCAAAAGCCATTCAAATATTTAAAGCAATTTTGGCAGTGCCTGCTGCCGAGAAGTTTTTCCCTAATTTTAAGGTAACTTTGAAGTTTTATTTCTCTTACACCGTAGCCCAGTTATTTCTAAAATTTACACAGATATTTATACATGTCTAAATTAGCTTCCTTAAAAATGTCATAATTTTTTTAGTAATAAAACCCATTCAAAAGTCAAAACAATCTGGGCAGTGCATGCTGCCTAGAAATTTTCCAAATTTACATCACAATACCAAAAACTGAATAGCTTGGGTTTAAAAATACATTTCTAAGATTTTCCAAACCCTAACCTCAAGTACTCACAAAGAAATATGAAACTACACAATTTATTTTCACAATAGAGACAGTAGAGTGTGATTTGACCCATTGGAAACTAGACCAGGAATTTTGGCAACATGCATTTTTACACAAACTTAACAACAACAAGCATTTCTAGCATAACCCTAGCCATATATGCATGCATGCAGATAATCAAATCACACAATCTCAACCTTAAGCATAAAATAAGCTCAAAAAACCATTAAAATAACCTATAAAACCAGATCTACAAACATCAACACAAAACTCAAAGACTAACCATAGATTTCTACCTTTTGATAGTTCTAGCTTGGAGATGTGTTTCCTTAGCTTCTCAAAAATCCCCCTTGTGCTCTACACTTTCAAACCAAGCTCCAAAGTCCCACATGCAGATTTTTAAGAAGAATTAGGGTAGAAATACTTAGATGAGGGACAAGAACATGCAAACTACAAAGATCTCTTACCTTGGTTTTACTTGATCACCAAAGTGCTCAACCTTTGAGATCCAACTAGTACAAGCTTCCCTTGAACCCTAGAACACAAGATCAATGTCATGCATGGCTATTAAATAACATGCACGCTTAATAAATCCTTAGGGTTTCGGGTTTGAAGATTAAAATGGAAAAGAATATGAATGAGGTTTTGAAACTTACACTAGACAAGGTTTCTCTTGAGCTTCTCCCTTCTTCAATGGAGGGTGACTGTAGTTCGCTTATGGAGAAGAAGTTGCAGCAATGGAGGATTGTAGAGCTTAGGGTTCTGGGGTAAGGCTCTTACTCTTCCCCTAGGGTATATGTCCTAGGCTCTTGAGAGCCCTAGGACCTAGCCTTGCCGCCCACCACTCTCTCTCTCCTCCCTTGGAAAAGACATTTATGCCCTTGCTCATTTTTACCTCTCTCCTAAGACACTCAAAGGCCCTTTGGTAATTTTGCTTATCTAAAATCCCCTAATTTTTTACCCTATAGTTTTTAAATCTCCAAGATTAATTAATTAAATTAATTGTGACCCAAAAATAAAATTTATCACATAATTTTGGCAATTTATCAAATTGACCAAAATGCCCTTAAAGGCTCGAGCAATAAATTTTTATTCTTAAGCCCGGTTGATTGGAATTCAAACCTCAATCATTTTTCTTAATTTATTGGCTCGACTATAAAGTCCCAATTGCCAAAATATTTTTATGCCATAGTATTTCCTATTTTACCAAATCCGAGATTTTTCCACTATTAGGGTTTGCCCCTCAGTTCGAGACCAATTTTTCTTTGCATAGGCCTAAACCCTTTACCAGATTATCACAACAACTATAAAATTCATGAAATAACACAATTTCATATAATATTATTTATCAAAATAATATTCCATACAATTATTCACTGGCTTGAACCAACTATAACGAGTGTTCAAAACTTGGGATGTCACATAAAGGATGCAAAAAATTTGTTATATCAAGTTCCACGGTACGTTATGGTTGAGAGAATTCTCTACCGACGAGGGCACTTGCTACCCCTCTTGTGGTGTGTTCTACCGGAGGAAGCACAGACTATCCTACATTAGATACACGAAGAATTCTGTGGAGACCACGCTGGGGAGCAAAACCTGGCTCTAAAGATATTGAGGCAGGGATATTTTTGGCCTAGCTCAAAAAGGAGTAGGCCTCATACATCCAAAACTGTGATAAGTTCCAACACTTCGCCACAATTGCTCAAGCAGCACCCATGGAGCTAACTATGATTTCATCGCCCTGGCCATTCATAGTATGGGGGATCAACCTGATTGGTTCACTGACAGCTGGAAAAGGAGGAGTTCGCTATGTAGCCGTCGCCGTGAACTACTTTACAAAGTGGGTCGAGGTCGAGCCTCTAGTAACCATAACCTAGAAGAGAGTTCTGGATTTCGTCGTGAAGAACATCATATGTCGTTTTGGGCTCCCAAAGAAGATTGTGTCTAACAGCGGAACTTAGTTCGATAGTGATCTTTTCATGAACTTTTGTTAGAAGTACGACATAACCAAGAGTTTTTCTTCAGTGGTGTATCTACAATCTAATGGGCAGGTCGAGGCGGTAAATAAAACCCTAAAGGCAAGGTTAAAGTGAGTCGAGGTCGAGCCTCTGGTAACCATAACCTTGAAGAGAGTCTTGGATTTCATCGTGAAGAACATCATATGCCGTTTTGGCCTCCCTGAGAAGATTTTGTCTGACAACAGAACTCAATTCGATAGGGATCTTTTAACAAACTTTTGTGAGAAGTACGACATAACCAATAGTTTTTCTTCAGTGGTGTATCTACAAGATAATGGGCAGGTCGAGGCCGTAAATAAAATCCTAAAGGAAAGATTAAATAAACGACTAGACAAAGCTAAGGGATTATGGCCCGAGCAGCTCCCGCGAGTACTTTGGGCCTGCAAGAACACACATCGCACCTCCACAGGGCACACTCCCTTCTCTTTAACCTCTTAAAGAGAGGCTATGCTCCCAATTGAGGCACTTTAAACGTCACATAGGCAGAAAACCTTTGATCAGGAATGAAACTATGACTTGCTCAACACATCTCTGGACCTGATCGAGGAAAAATGGGAGCAGTCACAATTACAGCTCAGCCATTATCAGCAGAGGATTACTCGTTACTTTAACTCGAATGTCAAAAAGAAAATACTCGAACTGGGAGAGTTGGTGTTGTGAAGGGTGTTTCTAGCTAACAAAGATCCTAAAGAAGGTGTATTGTGGCCGAATTGGGAAGGACCTTACCAGTTCGTGGAAATTTTGTGTGAATGAACCTTCAAACTAGCTCAGTTAAGTGGAGAACTGGTCCGAAAGAACTGGAATGTTTTACACCTAAGAAAATCTACCAATAATAGGACGGCTTTGTTAGATTATATGTTTTTAGAAGTACTTCTTTCTTGTAAGGCTTATTTATAAAAGACATTGTTATTTTTCAGAATTTGAATAATATAAGGTTACCATGTAATTTAAACAAGGTACCAAAGTTGTCAGTTTTTGTAATGGATCTCAAGCTTATTTTGTAAAAGCGACCTAGAATACTTATAAATTCTGATCGCTTGGGGGGCATATAACCCTCCAGACTTGTTTCCAGAGATCTGCCAGGATTGCTGCCACAGCGGGAGATTGAGTTCGTCATAGAGTTGATTCCGGGAGCAAAGCCAGTGTCCAAGGCACCTTACAGAATGGCTCCGATAGAATTAAAGGAATTGAAGATTCAGTTGCAGGAACTACTGGATTTAGGGTTTGTTAGACCGAGTTTCTCGCCATGGGGTGCTCCAGTATTATTTGTTAAGAAAAAGGATGGATCGCTCGGGATGTGCATTGACTACAGGGAGTTGAATAAGTTGACCATCAAGAACAAGTATCCATTGCCCAGGATTGACGATTTATTTGATCAGCTTCAAGGGAGTACAGTGTTTTCAAAGATTGATCTCCGATCAGGCTATTATCAGTTGAGGATCAAAGAAGAGGACGTACCAAAGACTGCTTTTCGGACGCGGTATGGGCATTATGAATTTCTGGTTATGTCCTTTGGATTAACCAATGCCCCATCAGCTTTTATGGATTTGATGAACAGAATTTTCAAAGATTATCTGGATAAGTTTGTGATTGTATTTATTGATGATATCCTAGTATACTCCCAGTCAGAGACAGAGCATGAGCATCATCTGCGCCTGGTGTTGCAGCGGCTGAGAGAGCATAAGCTATATGCTAAGTTTAGCAAATGCGAGTTCTGGTTATCGCAAGTTTCATTTATGGGCCATATTATCAGTAAGGATGGGTTACTGGTCGACCCAAGTAAGACAGAAGCAGTGAGAGATTGGCCTAGACCAAGCAGTGTTCCTGAAGTTAGAAGTTTCCTTGGACTAGCAGGTTACTACCGGCGGTTTGTAGAGGGGTTCTCCAGAATTGCTACTCCATTGACAGAATTGACAAGAAAGAAGACCAAGTATGTGTGGAGAGATCGCTGTGAGAACAGCTTTAAAGAGTTGAAGCGACGGTTGATTACTGCACCAGTGCTGAGCCTGCCGATAGATGATGAGAAGTTTGTGGTCTACTGTGACGCTTCTAGACAGGGTCTGTGATGCGTGTTGATGCAGATGCAGGCTGGGAAAGTGATAGCTTATGCATCAAGGCAATTAAAGGAGTACGAGGAGAGATATCCCACGCATGACCTGGAGTTAGCTGCAGTGGTATTCACACTTAAGGTTTGGAGACACTATCTGTATGGTGAGAGATGCGAGATATACACTGGTCACAAAAGTTTAAAGTATTTCTTTACCCAGAAGGACATGAATATGTGCCAGAGGCGGTGGCTAGAGTTGGTAAAGGATTAAGATTGTGATATCCTATGCCATCCTGGGAAGGCTAATGTAGTGGCTGATGCATTGAGCCGGAGGGGCCCAGGACAGTTGTACAGTTCGAGGCAGATATCTGACAGATTAGCTGAAGAGATGACCAGAGCAGGTATAGAGTTAGTGGTTGGTAGGCTAGCCAACATTACTCTCCAGTCGTCGCTCCTGGAGAGGATTAAGGAAGCACAGGGAATGGATCCCCAGTTAGTTGAACGTAGAGAGAGTGTCCTAACTGGGACAACTCAGGACTTCTCTATCTCTGAGATGGGTTTATTGAAGTACAAAGGACGAATTTGTGTTCCGATTGATCCAGATATTCGGCGGGAGATTCTGGATGAGTCTCATACCACTCCCTACTCTTTTCACCCAGGTTCTACGAAGATGTACCATGACTTGAAAGTTTTGTATTGGTGGTCAGGCATGAAGAGGGATGTGGTGGACTATGTGGCCAAATGCTTAACCTGTCAACAGATTAAGGCTGAACATCAGAGGCCAGCAAGGTTATTACAGCCTCTAGGGATCCCCGAGTGGAAATGGGAGGATATTGCCATGGACTTTGTGGTGGGATTGCCAAAGACTGTGGGTCAGCATGACTCGGTGTGGGTGATTGTGGACAGGTATACTAAGTCCGCCCACTTCTTGCCTGTGAGGACAACTTATACTGTGGAGCAGTATGCAGAGCTATATGTGAAGGAGATTGTTCGACTTCATGGGGCTCCGAGGTCGATAGTATCCGATAGAGATCCCACTTTCACTTCCAAGTTTTGGGAGAGCCTACAGAAGGCAATGGGCACACAGCTTCGGTTTAGTACCGCTTATCATCCTCAGACGGATGGACAGTCTGAGAGGACGATTCAGATACTGGAGGACATGTTACGAGCTTGTGTGTTGGATTTTGGGGGATCTTGGAGTAGGTATCTCCCTCTGATTGAGTTCTCATACAATAATAGTTATCAGGCGACTATCAGAGTGGCTCCGTATGAGATGTTGTATGGAAGAAAGTGCAGATCACCGATACACTGGGATGAGGCAGGTGAGAGAAAGCATCTAGGTCCTGAGATGGTTCAGAGGACCAATGAGGCACTTGTGAAAAGTAGAGCTCGTATGCTCGCCTCCCAGAGCCGCTAGAAGAGTTATTCAGATCAGAGACGTAGGAGCGTGGAATTTCAGGTCAGTGATCATGTATTCCTCAGGGTTTCACCCCTGAGAGGGGTAAAACGATTCGGCGTTCGGGGCAAGCTGAGTCCCAGGTTTGTTGGCCCCTTTGAGGTTCTAGAGCGAGTTGGGGAGGTGGCTTACAGGTTAGCAATGCCTCCAGCTCTATCAGGGGTTCATGACTTGTTTCATGTATCCATGCTCCGGAAGTATGTATCGGATACTACCCATGTGTTGAGTTATGAGAACTTGGAGTTGGATCAAGATTTATCATATGAGGAAAGGCCTGTTCAAATCCTTGATAGAAAGGACAAAGTCTTGAGGAACAAGACCATCGCCTTGGTTAAAGTATTGTGGAGGAATAGCAAGGTGGAAGAGGTGATGTGGGAACTGGAGTCGGATATGCGGGAGCGGTATCCCGAGTTGTTCAGGTAAATTTCGAGGATGAAATTTTCATGAGGAGGGGATAGTTGTAACGACCCGAATTCGCTAATAAGGCTTAAGGGCCTTGATTAGTGTGCCTGGAGGGCATAATGGGATTTGTGTGTGTGTCTTTAATGAGTAAAATGAATGATTATGATTTAAAGCATGTTATATGACTATTTGACTACTTGAGATGCATGACTATGTGTATTAGTATGCATGTAGACCTGATGGTGTTAGAAAGGGCATAATTGTAATTTGGCCATTTTGGGCATGACGGTGATGATATCTGTGATCTGTGACTCGAGACGATCCTAGTATGAGCGGGGAGTTTAAATGGGAATTTGGAAAATATATTGAGGTTAATCTTGATGATGAGGAATGTATATTTGGTGATTAATCAGGTATTGGGTAGCAAGTGGGAAATTTTTAGAGACACTCGAGGAATTAGTGGGAATTGGGTAAAATGACTAAAATGGCCCTACATGGACAAAAAGGATTAGAATTAATAGGGAGGGCATTTTGTTCATTAAGCTTTTTAGAGATAAGTTAAATGAAGCTTTATACTTAGTGGAATTGGTAGAAAAGAGTTATAAGGCTGTAGAAAAGAAAGAAAAAGGAAGAAAAAGAAAAGAGAGAAAAACAGAGGGGTTTTGTCTCAAAAGGAACGGTTTGTGGTTCTCCCACCATTTCCCTTCACTTTCTTGGAGTTAAGCTCAGTGGAGAGCTAGGGTAGGCTGAGCATCAAGGATCCTAAGCTAGACTTGAAGATTGGCAAGGGATTAGCAAGAACACATCAAAAGTTGAGGTAAGTTTTTAGAAATTTCAGTTTTATGGTTTGACTGGTTTGAGCTGTGTATTTAAGCTAAATTGATGGGGATTTTAGGGGAATTCAGGCCAAGGTTGAGGAGGAGAAAGCTAAGGAGGTCTAGGGTTCAACTCAAGGTCTAATTTCCATCAACGGTAAGAATTTTTTTAACTTTGATGTTTGACTGAATTTCTGGGTTTAGGGTTGCTTATGGTAGATTTTGAGATTTGGGTTGCTTGAGCTTGGGTTATGAGTTCTTGGGATGCTTGGGATGAGTGTGAAGTGTTGATAAGTTTGTTTTTGGGTTTGGGAAAGATTTGGACAAGTTTGGGGTTGAAATGGTTGAATGAAATCGCAGAAAACGAAATTGGGTGTTGCCTTTCTGCAACTAGCGCTACATCGCTAGTCCTTGGGCGATGTAGCAATAGGCCCTATTTCTGGGGATGTTCGGTTCTGCTTGTAGAGCTATAGCGCCCTCTTTTGAGCGCTGTAGCGCTACACTGTTCCCAGAAAGGGGTTTTTGGGTTATTTTTGAGGGATTTTGACCTAGGGTTCGGGGTTTGATTCCACCACCTTGTTTTGTGGATCTAGGACTTCCCGGGGGGCTCGGGATTGGTCCCGAGGCTAGGTTTTGGACTTGAGGTGACTTTGACCTATGAATTGTGTTAGGTGAGCGCTAGGGCTCGAGTGGGATCGTGCTCGAGGAGTCAGGTGATCAAAGCTATCGAATTGAAAGGTAAGAAAACTGTAGCACTCGAGAACAGGGCGTGGGCCCATAGTGTTATTGCAGGGCATGGCCCTAGACTGTATTATATGCTAGGATATAACCTTATTTGAATTATCATATGTTTTAAGGATTGTTTCGAATTGTACGATATGTGTAATTATAGTGAAATGAACGGCTAAGGCCGAGAGCGGCGAAGGCCGGGAACGGCAGTGGGGCCGGAAGTAGCACTTAGCACATGGAGTGCTTATAGTCAGGGTAGGACCCAATGGATACGTGGGGTATCCTTACGGTGAGGACCGAGACCCCAGGCTCTGGTAAGGCTTTTGGGGCGGCATGGCCGTGTTTGCTTAGTCTGACGGTTGACCTGTTTATCTGTGGATTATATGTTAACTATATAATATGCATATGTTATTTACTGTACGAGTTTTCTTGTTGGGCTTTGGCTCACGGGTGCTCCGTGTTGCAGGTAAAGGCAAAGAAAAAGTCAACCAGCCATGAGTATGGAGAGCGTGGGGGCGGCGCGTACATGTTCGGCCTGCCCGACTGCTTTGGTTGGGGGCGTTTTGAATGTGGCTGTATTAACCTATTCTTTTGATAGTTAATCAAGTGTAAATCTATTTTTGAGTTGTAAATATTTTGTAAACCTTATTTTGGGATCCCGGATGTTTGATACTTAATGTTTTCAATGAAACTAAGAATTTTCAAAGATTACAGCCTTAACCTATGGTTTAGTCACACTTTTGGTTTTAGAAACCTCGAAGAGTCAGTTAGTTGCACAATTTCTGTTTTAAACTCACTTAGTAACGGCCCTAAGGTAGTAGGGCGTTACAGGTAACTTGCTCATAAGATGTCACCTCTCCATCACCACCTTCAGCTCCCCCCGCCAACAGTAGCAATGGTATTCACCATCTCTGAGGGCTGCTTGGCTAGTCGATCATGAAACTTGGGGAGGTAATGTCCCCATATTTCAGCATCCAAGAAGGAAAATTCCCCATCCAAGTTGAAGGCCCAGCACCAGATGAACATCTCCTCCAAAGAGCCCTCCACTTTAGCAATTTCCTCCTTGGCCTTCTCGGAATCTTCTTTGGCTTTCTGCTCAATCTCCAGCTTTGCTTCCTCGACCTCAAAAAACTTCTTTCTAAGCACATCAGCTTCCTAGTTGAGAGTATCGATTTTCCCCTGCAGCTAATCCCTTCGCTGGCTCACCTCGATGTCCTAGACCTCGACCATTCACTCATTCTCAAAAGCGGTCGACAAGGCGACCCAGGCCTCGTCCCTTGCAGCCTGAAGGTGAGGAATGCCACGAATCTAAGCCAGGAAAGACTGCAAGAAAAAAAATGTAGTAAACTTAGCTCGTGAGATGAATGTCCGAGTTCAGGAAGGTTTGGCGGGCTTCTCCTTGATGGCTTCTATTTCCTGGAAGGTCATCTGGTCAACGTGCTTGACCATATAGTTCTCCATCTCTTGGAGGTTCCCGCAGAAACCTCGAGGATTTCGGCAACTACAATTGGTCTGATTGGAAAGGGTACAAGAGGGACTTGTACCACCTCTCCTTGTGCGACTTGATTGGTCGACGCAGAATCGCGAGGAGAAAGGGGGGAGCCTCTCGCGTGGTAACTATTGTCACTTGTGTTGGGATTTGTGCCCTTAAAGTGTGTTTATGTATGAACGATTATTGTTAATTAATTAATGTAGATATTTTGCACTCATATTTGTATTTAATTATACATTTCATTTATCATGAAGATCCAATATTATTGATGTGGTCTTGAATTAAGTATATGTATAATGATATATATACAAGAGGATTTAATTCAAAATAATAATATAAAAAATTGTCTGTAATCGCTATATAAAGTGGGAGCTTTATTTAATAAAGATTATGAGTATGGTCTATATGCTATTTACGACAAAATAGTTTATCCAGATTGGTAAGTGTAGCAACACAAAGAGATAGAGGTATCGTATACAATATAGATTGTATTGGACTGGGACATGATGAAAGAAAGAACTTCTAATAATCTCCGTTAAAATATGGAAGTTGACATTCATCACTCGATGGTCATTTGAGACTTGACCTCAATCCTGAAGTGAGTAATGAACTCATATTTGTGCTTTTATGACTTTTGACTTATCGTGTAAGATTCAATATTCATACGACCGAATTCCTGATATATTGGAGTCATAGAACTACAAGTGGCTGGGAACATACTTCACAGATATGGAATTTGCTCCTTACTTAAATAAAAGCATATTAGTTGCTCCTTTTAGTGTTAATTTGGGACTTAAAGATAGGGCGCTTAATTTCTATTGGAGAATAGAAATTTCATTCTATAATTAAATTTATTGAATAATGTTTATTAGAGGATTTCAATGGAACTAATTGATAAAGACTTAATTAGAGAGGTTAACGAATATTAAGACCTAGCTTTAATTGTGAACAACTAGCAGAGGGTCATAACTCGTGCAATGACTAAATCAATGAACGACTTTATAGTTATAGCTTCTAATAATATAAGACTGTAGTTTTGAGAGTTCAACTATGAATTTCTAGCGGAATAATTCATAGTTAATAAATTAATTAATGGAACTAAGAGTTAGTGAAATTAATTAAATTATTGGAGCTTAGAACTACAGGTCCATATTGTCCCCGCACTAGCTCGATAACACAGAGGATTGATTTTTGTATTAAAAGGAAATATTTAAAAATTATAATGTATTATTTCTAATCTCACAAATTAATATTATTTGTTAAATAATATTCAAGATGTTGACCCTCAATTTGGTCAACTGACATGGAATCAAATGCTTGATGTGATGTAAAGTGTTGAAATAGATCTAATGGCAAAAAACAATAAATGACACACAAAGTTATAGTGGTTCGGCCCCAAGAAGCTGGTAATGACCTACGTCCACTTAAGCTATTATTGATATCAGTTCTCAAATGAGTGATCAAATAACTAGGGTTCTCTGAGTTTCACAGACCTGAGAGAGATGAATAATACAATCGTAAGATAATCGCCCTAATTCTCTCGTAAAGCTTAAACTTAAATCAGCCAAAAGTCTCTTCCTTGAGCTATTTTTCTTTATTTATAGGCTGAAGGAGGATTACACGAATCAGTTACAGATATTCTTTCCTAAATAATTGGATTATCATGAATCATGGGAGATAATCTCGGATATGATCACAATTGTACAAAATTATCTCTAAATATATGGAGTATACGACCAGGCTGGTCGTATATAAGATTCAAATGTTACGTCACGGGAATCTCATTGGTCGATGGTCGAACAGAACTTCTGCCAGGTGTCAGCCACGTGTTGAAAATGTCTCCCACGTCACCCATGCCTGATTTTTGGATAACATTTTCCCCCCAAGTTCATTTATTACGACCAGTAATAAATGAACTTTAAGGAAAACGACTCTTCGATTACCCCACCAAATCTGTCAGAGTAGTTCGTGCCTTCTTGAAAAAAGTGACCTACCCCTGTCTAATCACGAATTTTTGGTTCCCAAGCAATCCATTGAGGGCTATCACTCTTCCCCATGATTTGAAAAGAGGAAACTGATGATTACCTCTTTTTTCATGCCACAGACAAAATATATATAGCCTCCCTAGAGCTTCCTTTTTCTTTTTACGCAAGCTATTTCTCTATCAAGAAACCCTAAATCAGAACCTTCATTTTCTCTAAAGATCACTTTTCGACGTTCCAAGAACCGTCAGTCGTTCGTTCACCTACGCTCGGAATTTCTCCAAACCTCCATAACCTTTGCTCCGGTAAGTTTCAGAACCTTTCTACTCTTTCTTTTTCTTGTGCATGTCACTGTGAGTTAGCTTTTAGGTTCTGATATTTCCTGTGTTCTTGGATTGAGATGCATGAAAAAAGGGGATTTATCGAGTGATGCTAGATAGGATGGTGTTTCTTTTCCATTTAGGAATTGTAAACAAGTTTGATAGTCAAGATCTTACATTTAGGACGTAAAACCGAAGTGGAAATTCGATTTTTATGCTAGTTGAAAAACTGAGTTTTTCCCGCCCTAACTGGAGTTAAAAAAGCTTTTTTTTTTTAAAAACATTTTGCTTGCACCTTTTGATCTGTTTTTCAAAATGTTTATGTGGAAAATTTTGTTTTCGTTAGGGTGCTGTTGTATAAAAGTTTGTCTTTTATACATGAACAGCGTTATTCTAACCAACTTTCTAAGCTCTTCATCCTCTCCTCCCCATTTTTCTGTTCGAAGATTTTAATGCCAGATTTGTGGGGAGGTGAAAGATCGATCGAGGACGATCTTCTCGCACAACTGCTTGAAGGCGAAGAACAGCCTGCCCAGCGCGTTCACGGATTCCGTTCTCTAGACTCTCTTCTTCCAGACCCCAACCATCTCCAGCCAGAATGGCTCGTTCCAAATCCACTAGCCAAAAGAAACAAAATCCTGACCACACTTCAAATTCTCCAGCTCAGCCTGATTCGCAGGCTGGGGTTCCCTCGACCAATGGTCGAGAAAACATTGTCCCAGACCCTCGCATCCAAGTTAGGGCTCGCCCTCGGCATTCAATTCTTCCGAATGTCGAGTGGTATCTTTCTCCACTTAGCCAAGTGATCCCCAGGATGCTTGCCAATTATCTCAGGAAGTATCCCCTCACTAGGGTAAATCTCAAGATCCAAACTACGGATCAGAGGGCTAACTTTCCTGGAGGCGCTTACAGTGCCTGGTCGAGGTATCACATAGAGGCGGGGGCTACCCTTCCTCTTCATCCCTTCTATCAGGGGGTGGCAAACTACTTCGGTGTCGCCCCCTTCCAAATTACTCTCAATGGATATAGAATGCTTACTGCACTCTATATCCTTTATAAACATAGAAAATGGCCAGAGCCCACTCCTCATGAGGTCAATTACCTTTTTGACCTTAAGTCCAACCCCCAACAGTCCGGGACGGGGTTTTTTCACTTTTGTCACCAGGAGACGAACCGCACATTCCTGAGTGACACCACCCATATCTCCAACGTGGGGAAATACAGTCAGGAGTATTTCCTCATGCCTGACATGACTGCAAATAACCTGGCCTTCGCTCGAGGAGGTAAATGCCATTTTCCACTGGTCGCTATTTTTACTCAGTAATTTTTCTTATACTTTTCTGAAGCATATTGTGACTTTCAGGCCCATGGTTGTGACCAGACCCAACACCTAACATGGTGTTGAGGTCCAACACGCTCGCCAGAATGACGGATGCTGAAAAGAGCGTCAAGTCTCTGGTCACCGAAGAGAACTTAAGGCTGTCTGGCCTCCTGACCCCTCATCAGGATATGAGGGAATCCGCGACGGTTAGTGCCACTACCGAGGGGACTCCCGAGCAGCAACCCCCAGCGTCTCGTCCTCGACGGAGACCGACTGGGGTTACAATCAGGGAACCCACTAGCTCTCCCTCAGCAGAAAGGCCTTCTGCCCCTCAAGGGAAGGGAAAACAAAAGGCAGTCGAGACTGTCATAGACTTAGACGAGTCTTCAGATGAAAACGGTATTGTTATTTCACTCTTAGATAACTTGCCAATTCCCTGTCATTTATTTGACGGGGACGCCAATTTTACATATACTCCAAATCTAGGGCCAGACTTCTTCGTGCCAGAGAGTGAGTGTATGACTAGTATAGTCAATAGTGGAGCGACAAGTTGTAATAGCTCAGGTATTGGTCTTTGTAATTTTCTTTTATCTTTTTTCTGATGTGCCATAACTTGTCATCTACTTTTTGCTTACTATCTGCATATTTATCTCTTTCTGTAGAAATGGCCTTTGCAAACGTTTTCAACTTATATAATACTCAGGAGGAGGAAGAGGTTCCTTTGGTCCGAAGGCAAGAAGTCGGCCAGGAAACACGATGGTGAGTCCAGCCAAGCACCCCCGGCCAAGAAGAATCGAGCAACCGATCCTCCAAAGGATGGGCCCACTGGCCAAACGTCTGCCCAACCTTCTGCTCCTGCTGAGAACCAAATCCCTCCTCCTGCTGCCACAAATCCTTCACCTGCGGCTCCAATCGAACAGGCCCAGCAAGCAGATCTTCCTGGGGCCAAACTCTCGAGCCACTCCCTGCGACCAGCTAAGGATCACCTCGCCCATATCCTTAAGCATGACCGTTGCAGGGAAGCCATGGCTGAGGGTGAAAACATGGGGGTCGACCAGATCCTCAACAAGGCCCTTAGTGAAGTGGCTAGTGTAAGAACTCTTTTTCCTCTTTTGTGATTATAGTCTTGATTTTTCCTTCTTTTCAGTTGGCCTAACTCTTATTTTTTGGTTGCAGGCCATGCTGACAATGACTGCTGCTCGTGCCCGCGTTGGTGCTAGCATCGAGCGGTCCTGAGCAAAGCTTATTGAGGAGCTTCAAGCTACGGAGGTTAGGCACGCCGAGGAGCAGGAGGTGGTCACCCAGCAGAAGGATTCACTGGTTGCGGAGCTGGCAGAAAAGCAAGCTTCTTTGGAAAATACCAGGAAGTAGAGGGATGAATATTAAGATACTAGCCGGACCTCCTAGCGCGAACTCAAAAAAATTAAGGAGGAGCATCTTGCTAAGGACTTGACCATTGCTGTCCTTAAGAGCCAGGTGGAACAGCTCAAGCTTACAAATGTCAAGGACCTGGAAAGGTACAAGAACGCGACACTTCGGTATTTCTATGATTTTTGGAAACACAACCAGAGTGCCAATTTCAACTTCCTTCTAGAGGACGCCAGGAAGGCTAAGCTAGCTCGTTGCACTGCTCGGTTGGCTGCTGAAGAGAGAGCCAGGATTCCTGCCTCCCCAGACATTCCGCTGGCCGCCAGAGTGGAGGGAAGTGAGGCTGCAGGAGACGTGGTCGATCAGAATTCTCCCCAGGATCCCCCTGCTCCTCAAGCTTAAAATTTTTTTCTTTTATACTTCTTTAAATATACGACCTACGGGTCATGCTGTAAAGACTGATTTTTCTTTGGTTTTGCTGCACGGGCAGCTTATTTTACTTTTACTTTAAGACAATTACATCCAAGCAGTTCTGCTTGCGGTGTAAAAGAATTCCCTTTGATATTATAATATTTCTGCTTTATTATAACATATGTTCGCATGACCAAACTTAGCATAGTACTTTGGCTTGATTTAACAAAATATAAATTTTGAAAAATACTCTAAGTACCGTAACATGCTTTCACTTATTTTGTTCATGTGTTTACATACCTCTTGGTATGCTTTGCTATCGATGTCCCTTATATGCCCCCCAAGTGACTGAGGAGCTTTAGGTCCTTCGTCACTTGCCTTGACCACGACCTGTACGAACATTACTGCTCGGTATAAAATGCAAAATTTATAATACAACAAAACAACACACGTAATGAACAAATACTTGTAAAAAAAAGAAAAATTACAAAGTTTGGCAAGAATGACTGGCTACGCACAGTCCCTTATAATTCTCGTATTAAAATGGACTAAACATGTCTTTACGAGTGATCTTTAAAAGATCTTACACTTATAAGCGATTAGTCATATAACATGACCAACCCTTTTTCAAAACTTATAAAAAGTAAAAATTAATACAAGCCAGTCCTTTAAGAAGGACTGTTTATTGATAATACTTGCGCAAGTGTTCTCCATTCCAATAGCGTGGAACGAGATCTCCATTTAAGCGTGTAAGTTTGTATGTGCCTGGGTGATGGACTTCTTCAATCTGGTAAGGTCCTTCCCAGTTTGGTCCGAGTACTCTAGCAGCCGGGTCACAGGTGTTTAAGAAAACTCTTCGAAGTACTAAGTCTCCGACGTTGAACTTTCTTTCTTTTACTTTAGAGTTAAAATACCGAGCGACTTTTTGCTAGTACGCAGCTACTCGGAGTTGGGCTTTCTCTCGTTTCTCCTCAACCAAGTCTAGGGACTTCATCAACAGTTGGCTATTTTGGCCTTGGTCGTATGTGATTCTTCAATGTGAGGGCGGATCTCACTCGACTAGCAACATAGCTTCATACCTGTATGCTAAGGAAAACGGGGTATGACCTGTTGCTGTTCGATGAGAAGTTCTATACGACCAGAGTACTTCAGGCAGCTGTTCTGGCCATGCTCCTTTAGCTTCCTCAAGCCTTTCTATAGGGTATCCTTTAGTGTCTTATTTACCGCTTCAACTTGCCCATTTGCTTGTGGATGTGCAACTGAAGAAAAGCTCTTGATGATTCCATGCCTCTCGCAGAAGTCTGTGAATAGGTCGTTGTCGAACTGGGTGCCGTTGTCTGAGACAGTCTTCCGAGGCAATCCATATCAGCAAACAATGTTCTTGATGACAAAGTCAAGAACTTTCTTTGTCGTTATGGTAGCAAGTGGCTCAGCTTCGGCCCATTTGGTGAAGTAGTCGACTGCTACAACAGCGTATTTTACTCCACCTTTTCCTGTTGGCAATGACCCGATTAAATCTATACCCCATACTGCGAAGGGCCACGGACTTTGCATCTGCTTTAACTCATTAGGAGCTGCACGTGGGATCTTGGAAAACCTCTGACACTTATCACACTTTTGCACAAACTCCATCGAGTCTTCGTTCATAGTCGGCCACAAATAACCCTACCTCAGAATCTTCTTCGATAAGCTCTGCCTCGTAGCATGATCTCCATAGAAGCATTCATGTACCTCCTTCATTAGCTCTTTAGCCTTTTCTGGTGTAATACATCCGAGCAGTGGCATGGAGTATCCTCTTCGGTATAGAACACCATCGACCAGTATGTACCTAGCAGCCTGTCTCTGAAGAGTGATGGCTTTGTTTCTATCTGCTGGTAGTACACCACTCGTGAGATACTCCAAGTACGGTGCCATCCATGTATCTTCTAACCGTACCTCCATACTGGCTTCATCTGCTCGTATGCTCGGCTCGCGTAGCCGCTCCACTGGCACTATATTTAAAGTGTCAGCATCTTTCGCACTCACGAGTTTGGCTAAGGCATCTGGGTTTGAATTCTAATCTCAAGGTATTTGCTGGAGGGTATATTTCTCAAATTGTGCCAACAGATCTTTGTTTTTGTTTAGATAGGCCACCATTTTCAGACCTTGTGCTTGATACTCCCCCAAGACTTGATTCACTACCAGTTGTGAATCACTGTAAATATCCAGCACCTTTATGCTCATGTCTTTGGCCAACCTTAACCCAGCGAGTAGGGCTTCATACTCGGATTCATTGTTTGAAGCGGTGAAATCGAACCTAATCGCCCAGTGAAATCGATGCCCTACTGGCGTTACCAATATCACTCCTGCTCCTGCGTGAGATTCGTTGGACGATCCGTCTGTGAATAACTTCCACAAAGGAGCTTCAACCTGGGGCTCAGGCGCACTAGGTTTTTCGCTTTGTTCGCTATCTGGAAGTTCAGTAAATTCGACGATGAAGTCAGCCAAGACTTGTCCTTTTACTACTGCTCGTGGTGAATACGTTATATCGAACTGCCCTAGTTCGACTGCCCATTTCAACAGACGTCCAGCAGCCTTTGGTTTTTGCAGAACTTGCCAAAGGGGCTGGTCAGTTAAGACTGTGATGGGATGGGCTTGGAAGTAAGGACGTAACTTCCTTGAGGCCAAAATTAAGCAATAGGCTAATCTTTCGATGGGAGGATACCTCAACTCGGCCCCGATTAACCTCTTGCTTACATAATACACTGCCTTTTGTACGCCTTCTTCTTCTCTTACTAGCACCGCACTAGCAGCATATTCGGTGATCGCCAGGTAAATGAACAAAGTTTCTCCATCTATAGGCTTTGATAAGACAGGGGTTGTGCCATGTGGGATTTTAAGGCCTACAAGGCCTGTTCGCAGTCTCCAGTCCACTCGAACTTCTTGTTGCCTCTAAGTAGATTAAAGAATGGGACGCATTTATCCATCGATTTTGAAATGAATCTACTAAGTGTGGCAATCCTTCCAGTCAAACTTTTCACATCTTTGATTCTCACCGGCGATTTCATATCGATCAGGGCTTTGATCTTTTCGGGGTTGGCTTCGATTCCCCTCGAATTGACAATGAACCCCAAAAATTTTCCTGATCCTACTCCGAAGGAACATTTGAGAGGATTTAGCTTCATTTGATACTTATTCAAAACATTGAAACACTCCTGTAAATCCTTCACATGTCCTTCTGCCTTTTTGGACTTTACCAGCATGTCGTCCACGTATACCTCCATGTTTACTCCAATCAACTCCTGAAACATGTGGTTAACTATTCGCTGGTAAGTCACACCAGCGTTTTTCAGTCCGAAGGGCATTACTTTATAACAGTATAACCATGTATCAGTCCGAAAGCTAGTGTGATCCTCGTCAGGGGGATGCATACTGATCTGATTGTATCCTGAGTATGCATCCATGAAAGAGAGGATCTCATATCCTGCAGTTGCATTGACCAGCTGGTCGATCCTTGGGATTGGGAAGCAATCCTTTGGGCAGGCTTTATTAAGGTCTGTGAAATCCACACAGGTTCGCCATTTGCCGTTAGGCTTGGGAACCAGTACTGGATTAGAGACCCACGATGGATAAAACTCCACCCTGATGAACCCATTCTCCTTCAGTTTTTCAACTTCTTCTTTTAAGACTTTCGATCTATCTTTATCGAGCAGCCTTCTTTTCTGTTGCACGGGTGGGAAGCTTTTGTCGACGTTCAGGACATGGCTGATGACTGGAGGATCTAATCCAGCCATGTCTTTATGTGACCAGGAGAAAACTTCCTGGTTCTTTCTCAAAAATTCCACCAGTGTGTGCTTTGTTGTTGCTTCCAAATTTTTACCAACCTTTACTACTCTGGCTGGAAACTCTTCGTCAAGCTGGACCTCCTCTAGGTCCTCGACAGGTACAACATCTTCCTCAAAATCCCCAAAGCGAGGATCTAAATCTCTATCCTCACTTTGGGCAACACCCTATTTGGTGACTTCATCACCTGATTGGGCTTGTGTATCAATGGCCATTTGCAACCTCTTTGGGGGAGTGCTCCTCGACACTCCCTTCTTGGCCTTAGTAATTGAGGCATTATAGCACTCCCTTGCTTCCCTCTGATTTCCCAACACACGTCCTACCCCTACGTCTGTTGGGAATTTCATGGCCAGGTGCCATATTGAGGTGATGGCCCAAAGGTCAACCAGTATGGGCCTTCCGATTACAGCATTGTAAGCCGAAGGACAATCGACGACTATGAAAGTAGTGAGTAATGTCCTGGTAGCGGGCGTTGTACCTACTGTTACCGGAAGTCTAATCGACCCTGTTGGAGCGAGTCCCTCACCAGAGAAGCCGTAAATCGTTTGGCTGCAGGGCTCCAAGTCCTTGACGGACAACTTCATCCGTTCCAGCAAAGATTTATACAGGATGTTAACTGAACTTCCTGTATTGACCAGCACTCTCTTTACCATCATGTTGGCAATTTGAACATCCACGACCAGCGGATCGAAATGCGGGAATTGGACATGCTGGGTGTCGCTATCAGAGAAGATTATTTCACCGTCCTTTGACCGAGCCTTCTTTGATGCCCAGTCCTCCACAGTCATCATCTCGATGTCCTGGTCATGGCGTAGGATCCGAGCATATCGTTCCCTTGCCTTTCCGCTATTTCCCGCAAGGTGCGGGCCGCCGCAGATGGTGAGTAAAGTGCCAGCTATGGGATCAGGCTGCAAAGGTGGCGAGCATTGGCGTGCAGGTGCCTGCTCGTTGCAACCTAGAGCCTCTCGTTGGGATGTTCCTGAGGCCCGTACATATCTCCTTAAGTGTCCTTGTCTGATAAGGAACTCGATTTCATCTTTCAACTGGTTGCACTCATTCGTATCGTGTCCGTAGTCGTTATGAAAATAACAGAACTTGGTGGTATCTCTTTTCGAAATATCCTTTTGAATGGCAGCGGGTCTCTTATAAGGCACACTGGAACTTGTGGCCTGATACACCTATGCTCGAGACTCGACTAGGGCAGTGTAGTTAGTGAATCGTGGCTCATAACGGTTGCCCTTATCGCGTTTACTCTCGGAGGTGGAAGGTTCATTATGGGGTCTCTTCCCCCCATTTTTTCCATTGCCATTGCCGTTCCCGTTGCCTTTACCGTTGTCGTTGGGTTTTGACCCATTGGCGGCTTTGGCAGGGTCTTCAGTCCCCTTATCTTTGCCTGGGGGCTTTCCCTTGCTGGAAATAACATCTTCGAGCTTGATATATCGATCAGCTCGATCCAAGAATTCTTGGGTAGTCTTAACCCCATGCTTCCTGAGGCTACTCCACAGAGGCGTACGGCGCCTAACTCCTGCAGTTAGGGCCATCATTTTGCCTTCATCTCCCACTATTTTGGCTCTAGCGGCTGTACACATAAAACGTTGAACGTAATCCTTCAGTGGCTCTCCTTCTTGCTGGCGTATCTCAACCAGCTGGTTGGCCTCAGTTAGGTGCACACGACCCGTATAGAATTTTTTGTAAAACTCATTTACGAACATCTCCCAAGATACTATACTTGCAGGAGAGAATTTAAAAAACCACTCATGTGCAGCATCAGAAAGTGTTGCAGGAAAGATCCTGCACCGAGCATCTTCGGACACTTTTTGAATGTCCATCTGTATCTCAAATTTGTTGACATGAGATACCGGGTCACCATACCCGTCAAAGTTTGGAAGTGTGGGCATTTTAAACTTGCTGGGAGTTTCTGCCACAGTTATCCTCTGAACGAAAAGAGTGCCTCTTCTCCTGTCGTATTCGATGTGAGACGTCCTTCCCCCAACCAGCTGTTGCAATGCTTGGTTCAGGGCATCTATCTGGGCTTGCACGGCTTCAGGAATCGCCGGGGCCTCTGCTGCCGGGGGAATGTACTCATTGTGCCGTTCCCGGCGGTCATTGAGTACATCCATTAAGTCTTCGTCTCTTCGTCGTTGCTCGCTTGCTCCGAGTCGGTTAAAGACGTTGTTTTGTCTGGGCTACCCCCCAGCGTTACATCTCTCTTGTTGGTCTCCTCTAGGTGGTGGCCTTTTGCCCCCACCTCTCTCTTCATTTCTCCGACCGGCATTCCCTCTACCTGAGTCGGCCTCATTGTAACCATGGCCATCTCTGAACCTAGATTGGCTATGGTGGGACCGACTGTCCCCTTGGTTGCCTCCTTGGGCTGGAACTTCCCAAGCGTTAGGGGGAGGACTGCACTGGTCTGTAGGTCCCCGTGCATTATCATGCTGTGGGGGGCCCCTGACCGCAGAGCTTATCTCTGAGTTCCTTCTGTTGCCAGAAGGACGTTGTCCCCTGCTCGGTGGGTTCGGCTCTTCACCCCCATGGCGTCTAGGACTACGGGGCTACTGCCCGGCCCTATTCTGCCTTGGCTGTGGGGGATTGCCTCGAGCAGCCTGGGATGGAGGTTACATCTCAGGATCCCTTGGTGGGACATCATCCTAAGGCATTGGTGGCTGCTCGGGCCTTTGAGGGCTCGTCGGCTAGATCGAAGGGCTAGGATTGGGACCCCTTTGGGGTGGCCCATTCGAAGGTTGATCAAGCTGTGAGGCAGGTGCAGCCTGATTCCTAGCCAACTGTAGGGCTGCTTCGAGGGCTGCCATGGCCTCCCTCTGATGACGGTCCATCTCCGTCTGTCTTTCACTTAGCTCTTGGCGCTGACGCTCTATCTCTTGCTACTGTCGCGCTATAGTTTCCGCAGCACTTTCCTGACTAGCCCTCAGATTGGCCAATTCATCTTGCAATACCCTCAGGGTATTTCTCAGCGTCTTCGAATCCAGTTCTTCCTCATCGAATTCCAAGTGTGGCTCATTCTCAGCCATGTTTGGAGGAGGAGGCGGTTGAGATGGTGCAGCGTCAGCCGCCTGTCCAGTCTTCTTTGTTGTTTTTGCCATTAATGCTTCAACAATCCCGTATCAAGCTCTCAATGAAAGTACAGAATGTTGACCCTCGATTTGGTCAACTGACACGGAGTCAAATGCTTGATGTGATGTAAAGTGTTGAAATAGATCTAATGGAAAAAAACAATAAACGACACACAAAGTTATAGTGGTTCGGCCCCAAGAACTGGTAATGACCTACGTCCACTTAAGCTATTATTGATATCAGTTCTCAAAGGAGTGATCAAAGAACTAGGGTTCTCTGAGTTTCACAGACCTAAGAGAGATGAATAATATAATCGTAAGATAATCGCCTTAATTCTCTCGTAAAGCTTAAGCTTAATTCAGCCAAAAGCCCCTTCCTTGAGCTATTTTTCTCTATTTATAGGCTCAAGGAGGATTACACGAATCAGTTGCAGATATTCTTTCCTAAATAATAAGATTATCATGAATCATGGGAGATAATCTCGGATATGATCACAATTGTACAAAAGTATCTCTAAATATATGGAGTATACGACCAGGCTAGGCGTATATAAGATTCAAATGTTACGTCAGGGGAATCTCATTGGTCGATGCTCGAACAGAACTTCTACCAGGTGTCAGCCACATGTTGAAAATGTCTACCACGTCACCCATGCCTGCTTTTTGGATAACACAAGATATTATTTATGAAATAATATTTAATGGCAAATAAAATTATATTGATGATTTTGTAAAATTAATTTTTATTGAAAATTAATTTAATCATGTTTAATTTTGTGGTGTAATTGTATACTACATAAAATAAAATAATATGATAAAGACACAATAAATAGCATTTTATAGAGATAAAATATCACAGGGCCCAAAGCCCTATAGTTGGCGCCAACCACAGTCCAAATGGACTGTGGCCCGCGCATAGGCCCAATGTGATTAGAGCTAGGTCTTATTTCTATTGTTATATTAATAGAATATAACATCAAGAAAAAAAAAAGACATCAGATGCATTTCACGTTATATTTTGCCAAGATAGAAAAATAGATAATGTTGTTCTCTTTGAATTCTGAGAAGAACACTCTCTCATGTGTTGAGATTCAAAAGCATGTTCTTGTATATCCTACTAAATAGCATAAACATTCATCTGTCTCCTTCTCTTTGTGCGAGCCATAGTATGGAAGATGGTGGGTTAGGAAGCTAAGACGCTATTTGATCTACACGTGCTCTGCATCTAGAAAAGGTATTTGTAAGTTTCTATTTTATTCAGATTCATATGTATGAGAAAGATCTCATTCTAGTTATGATTCCTAGAGTGATTCTTTCTTATGCTTTAATAATTATTATTGCATTGTAATACTATCTCGTGCTTCCGCTGCCCTGAAAATCACATGAACAAAAACCAATAAATGGTACTAAACACATGGTTGAGATTATGTGTCATGAATCTGATCTATATTTATTTTGAATGTATGAACGCGTAGAGCACACATTTTATGAGTGAGCTTAAGGGTTGTTCTTATTTCTTAAATATTTTTTGAATATGTTGAATGGATGTGATGAATGAGATTGATCGTTAACTATATGGTTCTCTTTATTTTTTGTTTTGTTCTTAATTTTTTGAATTAGATTCAATGTACACATATTGTTTTGTTGGGTATAGGTTGTATGTAAGTTTTAATTTTATTGTTTTAGAATTTGAGTAATTTTATTTGATGAGATTGAATAATGTAAAATCATCAAAATTGTTTTGTTTTGATTTGAGTTATATTGCCGTGAGTCTATAAAATGGTTATTTGAATTGTCAAATTAATTCCATGCGTGTGTTTACCCATAACACACATATGCCATCACATATATACATTTGTGAAAGCATGCCGTGTTCACACCATATTGATGGATGCTTTTGTCACCAAATATTGATCAATTAAAGCATTGATCATGTATTGGGGGGTTGGAGAATATGTGCATAAAGTGATCTGTTTTGTTTTGATCAATACTACCATGCGTGAGTACCATGGTTGGAGCATATGTGCATAAAGTGCAACTAATCACAATGACCTTTCTTCTTGGTCATTAAGTCTATGCGCAGGTGCACAATTTGTGCAAGCAGCTTTTTATTATTATTTAATTAATATAGATTAATTAATTTAATATAAATAAATATAAATTATAATATTTGGAATTATCATATATTTGGATTGTCAGTTGAATCACCTAATCTTTTTGTTTAAGAAACAAAAAGAAAATATTCTTTTCTTTACAAATAGGGAAGTTGGTAATGGTTACCCAATTCAAATTTGAATTAATTAGTTTCAAATTTTTTAAAATTATATTAATTAAATTGTTTAATTAATTAATTTATTGCCAAATAAATTGTTAATTGTTAATTTTGGGAAACAAGACATTTATGTCTGAATTCAAAATTAAAAAAGTGAATGGTTCACTTTTCTTAATTTTATTATTGGGAACATTTGATTATTAAATTTCGTCAAATACATTGTTTATGAAACAAGATTATTAGCTTTCATTTCTCAATGAAAAATATTTGATTTATTGAAATCAAATATTGGTTTAAGAAATTACTAATAAGATTAATAATTTATTTTCATTTAGAGAAATTAAAATTTTTTAACACCTCAAATGGTGTCAAAATTTAGTTTATAGGAACTAATTAATTATTAATTAAATATAATTTGAGTAATTATAATCTCAATAATTATAATTATAATTATTGTTTAAGAAACTATTTATTATAAATAAAAAAATTAGGAATTATTTTTCCCAAAATTTGATGATAGTTTTGGAAACTATTATTTATTTGTTAATAATTTATGAAATTATGATTTAATAAATGATAACCACTTTCTATTAGTTATTAATTAATAATTTATGAAATTATTATTTAAAGTTTTAGAAACTTTGATAAAATCCTAATTTTGCAAATAAGGTCATCTCATTTAGAACTTAGGGTTAGAGTTTGAGAGTGCATTCCCGAAAGGCCCACAATGAAGGACGAAACACATGGAGATTACAAGAAGCTTTAAAGCCCAAGGAATGTCTTGCTGTATTTTTGTAATTTCATTTAACAAAGGAAACCTGATCCATACCCTAATGTTTAATTATATTGTATGATTGGTACCATAATGATATGATCACTTCACATGCCATATAGAATATGAATGCTCGGTCATTGCATCATTACAATGACATGCTATGTATGAATGTTAATTTTTATAACTAACATGACTCATTGGATAGAAAAGTAGTATAGTTCTTTTTCTACCATAAATGGACACAAATAATGTGAATTAGATTTAAATACTTAAATTGGGTAATGTCACATTAATAACATGTCTAGATTACCTTAATATGTTTTAGGGTAATTAATGAGTTTAAAACCTAAGAAAAACATATTTTAGAATTAATTAGTAATTGTTAGTAATTATTCTAAATATGGTAATCTTATAATTTTAAGAGTTACAATTTGGATTTGCATAAATGATTTAGATTTAATAGTTAAATTTTGGTAATAATCACTTAGTAATTAAAATATGAGATATTTTAATAGAAAACCTTTTAATTCTAAAATAGTGAGTGAGAGAAGGTTATAAGGCACTATAACCTACGGTCTCTACTGTAATGCCTCGGAATTCCTAATGTGGTTTAATGGCGGGATTAGTAGGCCAGGAGGGCCATACTTGCTTAGTTGATAAACGCATGTATATGTGAATTATATTATAATATGATGTTAAATGCATGCATGTGAGTCCACATTCTAATTACAGGGCTGTGACGGTAATTTGGCCCGTTGAGGGTATAATTGTATATTTGTATGCATGTCGTTGATATATTGTTGAGACCACATTATAATGTGGGTTTGTTCGAGCTATTCAGCATGAGACGATCTTGGACTATTGATTAGCGGTCTAGTCATAACAGGTTTAAGTTCGGGGCTCGGGATGAGTCTCGAGGTGATTTTAAGATTAGAGCGTTACCGAGAATTAAAGGGTAACGGGATGTGAATTATTTGTGTTTAAGATTATCGAGAATAGCGGGAATTGGAGAGCGATAATTATGATTAACGAGATAGGTGGAAAATACCAATATTGCCCTTGGGAGCCTTTAGAAAACCTTATTTGACCTAGGGGTATAATGGTCTTTTCATCCCTAGGATAGATATAAGCCATTTTTGGGCTGTGAAAGAGGTAGAAAAACAGAGCATCTTGAAGAGCTTTCCCGTATCTTCTTTCCTTCAGTTTCCTTTGAGATTTTTGAACCATTCTTGAGGATTCAAGCTTGGGAAGTAAGCCTTGGGAGTTTGGGAGAGTGTTCCTCCATTGAAGGGCATCATAAGCTGAGCTTTGGGTAAGTTTCTAGCCATTGAATTCTCTGGTTTGCCCTGTTTTAGATCTGTTTTGCAGCTGTGATTTCTAGGTTGAATACTTGGTTTTGTTGGGAGTTTTGGCTAGGGTTCTAATGGTTGTGATGTTTGGGGTATGTTAGGATGGTTTTTGGGTTCATTTGGCATCAAAAATGGGATTTGGAAGCATTGGAATCAAGTTAGAATCGAAGGAGTTGAAGAAGGAGGTTTTAGGGGGTATCAGGTCTAGAGGTAGCGCTATAGCGCCCACCCTAGGGCACTACAGCGCTACACAGGAGGCATTTAGGCGTGTTGGGGGTTCTGAGAATAGCGCTGGGGTGCTAGGGAGCAACACTGTAGCGCTACCCTCTTCCTTCAAAGTCCCGTTTTGAGTGTTTTTAAGGGTTTTTGGCTTGGGGTTTCAATCCTTAAGGCCCGGGATCAAATCTACTCACCGTGTGGGCATGTTTCGAGGTCCCGAGGGTGGTGCTTAGGTTAAGACCCTTTCAATGTTGATTCTCATTAATGGAGGTTATGATTGGTTGTGATTAGGTAACCGCTAAGGAACCAAAAGGTCGATAGTTCTCAGGAGTCATTCTTATTATATTTCTCGCTCGAACATGAGGTAAGAAAACTGCACCTTGTGTATATGACATGCATGATTGCTATTGAGCATGTTGGTTGATAAATGTGGACATTGATTTCATATTAAATGCTAGGAGATATTGTTTACTTGTCTATGGCACTGACTAGTCAGGGACACTGACCTAAGAGTCAGAAACGGCATAGGCGTCCTGAACGCAGGGCCGAATGAAGATTAGATCTAATCGATATCATCATTGAATGGCTCTAAGGCGTTAATGCTGGACTAACCCTAAGGTCGATGAAACTTATAAGCGCTTTTCTAGTCTAAGACTAGTTACTGAGAGTCAGGGCCAAAGGCCTAGGTGACCGTTTGTCACATGGCTAGGGAACGATGTTCCAGGGTTATGACTCTATGGTCATGAGGAAGGTTATGTTGGTGACCAGTCACCATGCACCTATCCTGTTTAAGCTAGTGAAAGGTTCACTTATCTGCTAAGCCCGGTGACCCTATCGTCACAAGGCTGAAGGGAGTTATACCCAATGTAGTGACTTTTGTGACTGTCACTTATCTGTTTTGGACTGATAGTCCTGAATGATTATTATGATCATTGTTGATATTATATCATGATGTATTGTATTTTCTTACTGGGCTTTGGCTCATGGGTGCTATGTGGTGCAGGTAAAGGGAAAGAAAAGCTCACCCAGCCTTGAGTGGAGAGCTTAGGTGATGATGTGTACATATGCGGCCGCTTGACCACCACAGCCAAGGAGTTCTCAGAGGAACTAAGGGGTTTACCCTATTTTTTCCACTTAGGTCGGCGGGGTTGTAAATTTGAAACAGTAGTGACCACTTTGTATTATAAACAACTTGTAAATGTTTTGAAGAGCTCATGAACAGTTTATATACTTAATAAAATATATCATTTCCTTTTTATTGGTTTTCCACCTTAGCCTGTTAATAACACTTAGAGCACGTTTTTAACCAAAGGAATCGGGTAGCGGGTCAAATTTCTGGTTCACTGTTCACCGTAACTGTTCTGGGGTAGCTAGGGCGTTACATCTACTATTAGTTGAAAAACATTGGTTCTAGTCAGGGCCTTGAGACGACTTTGTTTTCGTCCTCCCTATCAAAGGTTCTTTTGCTAGGATTTTAACAGGAATACCTCTTTACAATAAGGTTTAAGATGTTTTCCATGTTTGACCTATCCTATCGACGACACTCATGGGTTAAGTCAAGAAACCTGAAATAGTAGGTTACACCCACGAAAAATATATCTACCCGAGTTGAAATATATTTTTGACCAAAATAACGGTAATTCTTTATTATAAAGATATCAGATATTTTCATATGATAATAATTGAGAGCGTCTCGTTTTAACTAGCAAGTATTTGACTTATCCTATCGACGGCACTTACTTGTGTTGGTTATCTAATCGTTGTACTTATATGAATAGGTTTTTGTAAGCATGCATCATGTTTATTTTTATTTCATTGTACGAATACTATGATTTATGGTGTATGAGTGTATAGTTGTATTTATTACTTTTCTTTTGTTTAATTACAATAACACAATGACTTGAGGAACCTCACATATGTCAAATTTCACTAATGATAAATTAACTGGTAATATTAAATGGTGGAAAAGTAACAAGAATCTTTTGCCAATGACTAAGCACACAACTCATAAGCCTAGCATTAACAAAGGCAATGGCAAAGAAGTTGCCCACTCCAACTACAATGGGAATTGTTCCCACTATCATACATATGGGTATTGTAAGGGGAACTGTATAAGGAACCTCAAGGAGTTAAAGAACAAAAAGGAAAATAAATCTGATTTTTTGGACACTATGGCTTGTTTAGTCGACGTGGATAGTTGATTCAGGAGCCACTAATCATGTGTTGTTCTGATTTGCAAATGCTTAGCTCTTGGAGAGATCTCCAAGAAGGAGAGTTCACACTGAGAGTGGGGACAGGGGCTTTTTTTTCAGCAAGAGCAGTGGGAGAAGCGAAATTTTATTTTACTCAAAATAAATTTTTATCTCTAAAAGACATCTATTTTATTCCTAATTTTAAGAGGAATTTAATTTTTGTTTCAAAATGTTTATAACAATGTTATTTTATTTCTTTTAATATAAATATGTTATTATTTCAAGAAACGGTTCACATGTCTGTAACAGAAATCTAAAGGAAGGTCTATATGTGGTAAGATCTGAAATGTCTTCACTACTCAATACTGAAATGTTCAAATCTGAACAACCAAAGCCATAACGACAAAGAGTACGTAATGCCCCGACTATTTCTAAGACCTCAGACCATTAAAAACTACTACACATAACTACTAGTTTGGGATACATACATAAGAAATAATATAACTTCATTTAAAACCCAAAATATTGTACGAAATACAAAATAAAGTATGGAATATAAAATACAGTATGGGTACCCATTGTTTAGAACATTAAAACATAAAAACATCATAACTCTAATTAAATGTAAAAAAACTAAGTGCGGAAATACATAAAGACATAAAACAAAAGACTTCAAAACAACGTCATCCTCGATCTTCCAACAGTCCATTCATCCTCAATACACATGCCAAGCTGCCACGAATCTTTCTCGCGTTCCATGTTCATTTTCCTGCATCAAGCTAAAAAGAAAGGAATCAGCCTAATGCCTAGCAAGGAAAATCTAATAACAACATATATCATAAATCATAAACATAAGACTATATCATAAACATATACTATAAAACATATGACTATAAAAATATATATCATATAGGACTACAATATTAATGGCCATTAACTCATTAACAGGGTATGTGATAAAACAATCTAGGTCCTCTATCTACTAATCAAGGTAGGGTAAATCATAACTCTAAACCATGAAAATGATAAAAATTCTTGGGGCTTGCTATCTAAGCAAGTCATATGCCCAAGGACTACAAAACATATTTATACATATACATATCATAGCATAAAACATATCATAACATAAACATATAAACACATATAATCTAACCTATTTTCCTTACCAAAAATCGGGATATTTGGGAACAAGACCGGGATTTGGAATACTCCTAAAACCAACAATAAGAATAGTGAGTTTCTAAAGAAAAAGAGATGAAAAGAGAACTAAACCATCCAAGTAGAAACTTACCGAAAACCTTAAGTTTCAAGAAACTTAAACACCTAACCAATAATCATAAACAAGAGTTAGGATCTGAAAGAAAATAAAAGAAAACTAAAGAACCATGAATAACTGAACTTAAGGATAGGAATACTTTGGATGAACTATGACTTGATCTACACCTCGATACTCAAATAACACTATATCTTACTTCCCAAGTGTTTAGAAAAGCTTAGATTGGAAAAGCTTTTATCCCAAAACCCAAGTGTTTCTCTCTATAGTAATCTTAGCAGCTTGGAGGCTCTGAACAATGCTTGAAGAATGAAGGAAATGGCTGAGTACTAGGTCCTATTTATAGAGTTCAAGGAGTGAAACTAACCCCTTTTAATTTGAATAAATAAATTAATATAAAATGAAAAAGATTTGAATTTTCGTTCAACAGATGCTCAAAAACTCAGTCAAAATCATTCAAAGGCAGGTCCAAGTGGTTAAGGTTGTTTTCAAATTTAAAATCCTCAAGTTTAAAAAGAATCACTCCCAAGGGCGATATATCACCTACCCTGGGCGATATATCGCCTAGACCTATATCCTGAGCCCCGCTCATTCGTTCGTGCGAAGTTGACATGTTTTTCGTATCTCTCGTAGGCGATATATCGACCCCTATAGTTGCGATATATCGGCGTACGTTGATATATCAAGCACGTATTTGCACTTTTTCAGCATATTTTGAATTGATTAAACGGCTTTGACTGAGTCAAAACATGATCCTAACAGTTGCTGGAAGGTTCTACAACTTGTAGATCTTTCTTTTAATTAATCTATTCATCAATAATACTTAAATCCTTAATAAACATGATTATAACAAGTGTCACATTCTTAATAATTCTATCTAAACCTTAGGTTATAATAAATAATATTTCTAGGACCAACAAGATTAATCAAACCTTATGTTATAATTAATATTTCTGAATTATAGGTTAACTTATAAAATTTATAACTGTTGCTATGAGTTTCCAACTAAGTCCCGGCTTGAACAAAAATCCACGGAAACTAACATACTATAGTCTACCAGTAGCTACTACTACTACTACTACTACTATCGAGCTAAGTAAAATTCTGGGACACTACAATTCTCCCCTACTTAAAAGAATTTTGTCCCCGAAATTTACTTACCAAACAATTATGGATATCGTGCTAACATGTCTCCCTCCAACTCCCATGTTGCCTCTCGTTCAGAACTATTACTCCATAGGACCTTGACTATTGGAATGCTCTTAGACCGTAATTCCTTCATCCCTCTGTCTAGGATGCTAACCGATCGTTCCTCGTAACTCAAGTCTTTCTGGAGTGCTATCGTATTGTACTTGAGGACATGAGATGGGTCTGACACATATCTACGCAGCATCGAGAAGTGAAATACATTGTGGCTATCTGCTAGAGCTGGCGGTAGGGCTAATCTATATGCAACTGTTCCCACCTTGTTAAATATCTCAAAAGGACCTATAAACCAGGGCCTAAGTTTGTATTTCTTCCCAAACCGCTTCACACCTTTCATAGGAGATATCTTTAAGAAGACTTGATCTCCGACTTTGAATTCCACATCTCGCCGCTTGGCATCCACATAACTTTTCTATCGGCTCTGAGCAGCGAGCATACGTTTTCTAATCAGCACCATTGCATCCTGAGCCTCTCTAACAACTTCAGGTCAATGAAGTTTCCTTTCTCCTTCCTCGTCCCAATGTAACAGCGATCGACACCTCCTTCCATAAAGTAACTCATAGGGTGCCATCTGATCATTGACTGGTAGTTATTGTTGTAGGAGAACTCTATTAGTGGCAAATACTTACTCCATGATCCTCCGAAGTCTAGTACACAAGCGTGCAACATATCTTCTAAAATTTGTATGGTACACTCGGACTGACCATCAGTCTGAGGATGAAATACCATACTAGGACTTAAATTGGTATCCATGACTTGCTGCAAGCTTCCCTAAAATATTGATGTAAACACCGATCCTCTATCAGATACTATGGTCTTAGGGATTCCATGCAGTCGTACTATTTCTTGAACATTAATGTTTGCGTACTGGTCTGCTGTGTACGTAGTCTTGACATGCAAGAAGTGAGCTGACTTGGTTAGTCTATTTACTACTACCCAAGTCGAGTCGTGCTGCTTATTTGTTCATGGTAATCCTGTCACGAAGTCCATGGCCATATCTTCCCACCTCCATTCTGGAATACTAAGCGGTTGCAATAAGCCTGCAGGTCGCTGATGTTCTGCTTTCACTTGCTGGCATACTAAGCATTTAGACACATATTCTGCTACGTCTTTCTTCATTCCTGGCCACCAATAAAGTGCTTAAAGGTCGTGAGTCATCTTGGTCCACCCCTGGTGAATTGAGTACGGGGTACTGTGTGCCTCTTCTAAAATCTTCATCTTGATCCCATAGTCATTCGGCACGCATACCCGACCCTCATATCTCAAGAACCTCTGTCCTGATATAGAGAAATCTATGGCCTTGCCTTCTTTGACTGCAGCCATATGTGTCACTAATATGTCATCATGCCCTTGCCCAATCCATATATCTTCTAACAGACTTGACGGGATGGACAAGTTAGTCCATTTACCAATAACTACTTCTATTCTGGCATTGATCAGCTCTTGCTGAAGCGGCTTTTCTATTCCAGATAACGCTGCTAGATTCCTGTAACTCTTCCTACTTAGCGCACAGCAACTACATTTGCTTTTCCTGGGAGATATAAGATTTCGCAGTCATAATCCTTTACTAGTTCTAACCACCTGAGCTGCCTCATGTTAAGCTCCTTCTATGTGAAGAAATACTTTAAGCTCTTGTGGTCCAAATAAATCTCACACCGTTCTCCATAAAGATAGTGGCGCCAGATTTTCAATGCGAAGACCACCACTACCAACTCCATATTGTGTGTTGGGTAGCGTTGCTCATATTGCTTGAGCTTCCTTGAGGTGTAGGCTATTACTTTGTCATTTTGCATCAGCACACAACCCAAACCTTGCTTCGACACGTCACAATATACTATAAACTTTTCGTTGGAGGTTGGTACACAAAGTACTAGAGTTGAGCGTAGCTTATCCTTGAGTAACTGGAAGCTCTCTTCACATGTATCCATCCAGTTAAACCTTTGTTGTTTCCAAGTCAGGTTGGTAAGCGGAGTGGCTATCTTAGAAAATTCTTCTGCAAATCTTCGATAATAGCCTGCTAGCCCAAGAAAACTTATAAACTTTGACGCATTCTTAAGTCTTGGCCAATCCTTCACAGCCTCTACCTTAGCTGGGTCTACAGCAACTCCGTCCTTGGATACTATGTGGTCGAGGAACACTACTTGCAAAAGCCAAAATTCGCACTTCTTGAACTTGACATATAGTTTATGCTTCTTCAGTCGCAACATGGTCATTCTTAAATGCTCCTCGTACTCGACTTCATCCTTAGAGTACACCAAAATATCGTCGATGAATACTACGATGAATTTTTCCAAATAATCCTTGAAGACTTGATTCATTAAGTCCATAAATGCGGCTGGAGTGTTGGTAAGACCAAATGACATAACTTAAAACTCGTAATGTCCATATCGAGTTTTAAAAGATGTCTTTGGAATATCCTCTTCCCGTACCTTGAGCTGGTGATAACCGGACCATAGATCAATCTTTGAAAACACGGTCGCTCCTCGGAGTTGATCAAACAAGTCGTTGATCCGAGGTAGTGGGTACTTATTCTTAATTGTCACCTTGTTCATCCCACGGTAATCTATACACATCTGCATACTTCTGTCCTTCTTTTTAACAAATAGAATAGGTGCTCCCCCCGGCGAATGGCTTGGTCTAATGAAACCCAAGTCTAAGAGTTCTTGTAGCTGCGTCTTCAACTCCTTGAGTTCAGTAGGTGCCATCCGGTATGGTGCCTTTGAGATAGGTGATAACTCTACAAAATAGAGTTATTTTACCACTTTTTATGTGCTAATCGTTGCTTAGTTCTTGGGTTTTTAATTGATTTATTAAGTTTTTAAGTAATTTGAATTTATTGGATTTATTTTGATTTTATATATTTTTGTGTATTTTTATAGTTATTTTGTTGTAAAATGTTATAGTTAATTATTTGAATTATTGTTGTATAGTTTGAGGTAAAAAAATGTTGTATTATTGAAATTAAATATTAAATATAAATTAAGTTATAATTAATATTTTCAAAGAATTAAATTTATTTATTTTATAGTTGAAAATACTTTATTATGATTTATTTTATATTTATTTTGTAGGAAAATTTATGGCACTTTTGCTCTTGAAAAGAAAGAAAAATAAAGGAAAAGAAATGGCATTTTCAAGGAAAGAAAGGAAAAAATGGCAGAGCAGCCACCAGCCCACGGTTTCTCCCCTGCCAGGCCCAACCCGCGCCTGGCCCAGCCATTTCCCACTCCTCAGCAAAGGCCCAACGCCTGCCACACAGCCCCCTGCACCTCCAAGCAGCCTCCACACGCCAGCACACTTCCCAGCCAGCTTCCCAACGTCCCAGCCACCTGCCCAACACTCTTGATGCCCCTCACGCCTGACTCCAACAGAAGCCAGTCGAAGCACCATCTTCCGCCTGCCTACCCAAGCTTCCAGCAGCTTATCTCCACAATCCGAGCCCAACCACACGAGGCCCAACACTTCAAAGCAGCCTCCAGCTGCCCCATTGGGGCCGCCTGCCCCCTCAGGGCCAACGCCCAGCCTGGTTCCTCAGTCAGCCTGCCCACCGAAACACCTCCCAACTGCACCCTTGGCACACAACCGACCCCACGCCCACAAATCCACCAGCAGCCGCCTGGTCCAGCTCTCTGCCACAACATTATTTCCCTTATTGAGCCCATACATTGCCCTATGTTCCCTTGTCTCTTCTGTTCAAAAATACCACTTTTTACCCAACTTTTCTACACATTTTACCCCAAAACATCATCATTACACCCTATAATTTACCCATATTTGCCATATTATTATTAATTTAATCAATTTAAATTGATTATTTTAATACTCATTTTTTGGCTATAAATAAGGGATTTGAGTGTCAATTTAAGAGGAGGTTACCACACTACACATTCTACACTTTCAAAATCTCTTAATTCTCTTCATCTTTTTCTTCTTTTTGGTCAATTTTCTATGTGTTTTTAGAGGAAAATTTTGGGGGTTCATCCTCCAAATTTTTCTATTTATGTTTGTAATTTTTAGTTTGTATTTGCTATTCTAGTTATGAGTTTCTAATCTTTTTAAGATTATTAAGGTGATGATGAAACAATATGTAACTAGATAGTATTTATTTTGTATGTTGATTTCCCATTTTGTGCAAAAAAAGTGTATGGAATTTTCTTCTTCAAATATCTTCTTTCATCTTAAATATCATGTATTTTGGATTGTTAGCACATATTTACACTTTGTTCTTCATTAGTGCAAAAATATAATATTCTTTGTGTAAGATGTGTCATTAAATTGTACACATCCATGCTTAGAACAAAAATATTATGTTTTGCCTTATAAATAATGTTCATTGATTTATTTGTTATTTCATTAGATTGATTTACACTAAATGCTTTGAAATTATAATTTTGAAAAGTGAAGAAAAATCTTATCTTTTTAGAAGTAATTTGTGCTTAAAATTATAAATCTATTTGGAAAATGATAGTTTGAATTCTTTTAACTATCACTAAAACCTGGGAATCAATATACTAATAAATATTATTAAACTTACATTTTGTGGATTCTAGTATCTTAATAATCTTTTCTTTTAACACTTATTTTCAAATCATTATTGGTTTATTTTTATTCTCTTAAATAGTTTTATTTTTCAATCTTTTATTTTATCTTCATAACATTAAAACTCATCAATCATTGGAGCTAGGTTATAATTTATTACTTTTGATTTAAAATAGTTTTCTTTTTTATTTTAGACAACTTCTTTGGGTTCGATCTCGTGCTTACACGAACACTATATTCCATATACGATTCGTGCGCTTGCGAGTATAAATTTTTAAAACATACCCGTTTCGGGTCCATCAAGTTTTTGGCGCCGTTGCCTGGGAGTTGCAGGAGAAAAGAAACGAAAACTATCTCAAGGTTAGTAAATTCTTCTACTAGTTATATTAATTTTTGCACTTAAAAAAATATATTTATAAAAAAAAAAAAAAAAAAAAATTTGGGACGGTTCTACCACCCATAAAAAAAAACTTACTTATATATTTATATTTATTGTTTTTTTTAGTTGACGGCACTTGTGCCTCCTATCTATCTTTTTAATTTTGTATAGTTGACGGCACTTGTGCCTCCTATCTATCTTGTTAATTTTTATATTTGATGGCATTTGTGCCTCCTAATCTTGTTGTAATTTTCTTTATTTATCATGTTGTTATTTTTATTTTATTTTTGCGAGTTACTAGTTGATGGCAATTTTGCCTCCTAGTCTTTTATTTTATGTTTTAGTTGATAGCACTTATGCCTCCTAATTTTTACCTTATTTTTGTTATGGTTGATGGCATGCTATGCCTCCCTACTCTTGCCTAATTTTTGATAATCTTACTTAATTTTACCTTATTTTTCTTTGTCTTTTATCATATTATCGTGTAATTGTTTAATATCTTCACATTGTTTTTGTTCTCTTAATTTTAATTTCTTGTTCTTTTTACCTTAATTGTTCTTTTTGTTCTCTTAATTTTAGTTTTTTTTAATTGTCAAAAAAAATAGTTTGTCATTTAGTTTTTACCATTTGGATCATTTTAATTATATTTGGAATTCTGAGTACAACTATTATGAGCAATCAAATTTAAATTATGGAGAAACTAATGATATGTATATGATGCATAAATCTTTTGATATCCATTTTAACCTCACCTATAATCCAAATTTTTCATGGAGCCATACCCAATCTCCAATGAATCAAGAGCATGAATTCAACATACCTAATCAAAATCATGCCCAATCTGGCCTATCATATCCCATTGAACAAGAAACGAGCCAATCTTTAGAGAATACCCTACAACAGTTTATGTAATCAACCTACCAAATCTTACTAGCCCAATCTCAGTCAATCTCAAAAATTGAGACAATAGTAAGACAACTTGCAACTATTATAGGGTTGGAAAAACAAGTTTATCCCAACCAACTCATTCACAATCCAAATAGTCAAATTGAAAGTGAAAAAGAGAATGAAGTTGTTGAAGAACTTGTAATATGCATCCAACCCCCTAATGAAACAAAAGAGTTGAATGAAATTATTTTCAAAGCTCATGAGGAAAATGAAAAAGATATAATTATATCTCAAGAGCCCATTATTGAACAAATTTGTATATATACTCAAAATGAAAAGGAGCCTAATATAGATATGCAATTTTCGTATTTTATTGATATTCCATTAAAATTGCATATTTCTAACTTTCTTGTAGGTGTGATGTTATTAATTATTACTTATGGCATTTTCATCAAAGTCATAACTCACTCTACAAATGAAATTCTACACCATCGATTGGGTGTAGGTTAAAAGAACAAAAATTATAGTCGAGCTAAAGACTATAAAGTAAAGCGCTTTGTGGGAGGCAACCCATACTTTAATGTTTCATTTTATATTTCACTTTTGTTGTGTGTTTTTGTTTCATGTTTTTCAAAAAGCTTGAAGGAAACTTCTTGCCCAAAAAGAAAAGAAGAGAAGAAAATTAATGAGCCAAATCAAGGAAGCATACCTACAAGGGAGTAGTACTTAACTTTTTCCATTTTATTACTCATTGAGGACAATGTTTCATTTAAGTTTGGGGGTATTGTGTATGTGTTTTTCTTTGTGTTTATGTGTTTTTCTTTGTGTTTATGCATGTGTTTTCATTTGTTGTAAAATTCAAAAAAATATATATTTTCTTTCTTTGTTTTTCGTTTTGTTTTTATGTAATTTTCATTTGTTATATAATGTTAAGAAACTATTATTTTCTTTGTTTTGTTTGAAAAAAAAAATATTGGTGATTTTCATTTTCTAATGATAAGAATTATGATTGAAATTGTTCTTAGTTCTTAGAAAAATATAAATAATTATTAAGCTTTACTTTTAATTTTTAAAGTTAGTTTTGTTTAAATATTTATTTTTCATAATGTGTCACTTATTTATTCTATTAGAATTTGTGATATTTGGATATAGTTTATTTAAACATTAAATTCTTTAAATCTCTAAAAAAAAATGAAAAATCCTAGAATTTGCTTGATTATCTCTTGAGGTTTAATTTATTTTTGTTTGCATAAGCTTGTCTAAATGTTCACATGATGATTTAATGTTTTTGTGTTTGCATGTTAAATATTTATTTTGAAAACAATTTTAATTTTTCAAATTAATTACATAAACTTTACTTTTATTTATGATTTTCTTTGAACTATTTCCATTATGTAATTTTTGACAAAAGCATTTGACATCACCAATTAAAAAAAAATGTGTGTGTTTTTAATTTTTCTTTTGCTCGAGGACTAGCAAAATATTAAGTTTGGGGGTGTAATAACTCTACAAAATAGAGTTATTTTACCACCTTTTATGTGTTAATTGTTGCTTAGTTCTTGAGTTTTTAATTGATTTATTAAGTTTTTAAGTAATTTTGAATTTATTGGGTTTATTTTGATTTTATATATTTTTGTGTGTTTTTATAGTTATTTTGTTGTAAAATATTATAGTTAATTATTTGAATTATTGTTTTTTTGTTTGAGGTAAAAAAAATGTTGTATTATTGAAATTAAATGTTAAATATAAATTAAGTTATAATTAATATTCTTAAAGAATTAAATTGATTTATTTTATAGTTGAAAATATTTTATTATTATTTATTTTATATTTATTTTGTAGGGAAATTTATGGCACTTTTGCTCTTGGAAAGAAAGAAAAATAAAGGAAAAGAAATGGCATTTTCAAGGAAAGAAAGGAAAAAATGGCAGAGCAGCCACCAGCCCACGGTTTCTCCCCTGCCAGGCCCAACCCGCGCCTGGCCCAGCCATTTCCCACTCCTCAGCAAAGGCCCAACGCCTGCCACACAGCCCCCTGCACCTCCAAGCAGCCTCCACTCGCCAGCACACTTCCCAGCCAGCTTCCCAACGTCCCAGCCACCTGCCCAACACTCTTGATGCCCCTCACGCCTGACTCCAACATAAGCCAGTCGAAGCACCATCTTCCGCCTGCCTACCCAAGCTTCCAGCAGCTTATCTCCACAATCCGAGCCCAACCACACAAGGCCCAACACTTCAAAGCAGCCTCCAGCTGCCCCATTGGGGCCGCCTGCCCCCTCAGGGCCAACGCCCAGCCTGGTTCCTCAGTCAGCCTGCCCACCGAAACACCTCCCAACTGCACCCTTGGCACACAACCGACCCCACGCCCACAAATCCACCAGCAGCCTCCTGGTCCAGCTCTCTGCCACAACATTATTTCCCTTATTGAGCCCATACATTGCCCTATGTTCCCTTGTCTCTTCTGTTCAAAAATACCACTTTTTACCCAACTTTTCTACACATTTTACCCCAAAACATCATCATTACACCCTATAATTTACCCCTATTTTCCATATTATTATTAATTTAATTAATCTAATCAATTTAAATAGATTATTTTAATACTCATTTTTTGGCTATAAATAAGGGATTTGAGTGTCAATTTAAGAGGAGGTTACACACTACACATTCTACACTTTCAAAACCTCTCAATTCTCTTCATCTTTTTCTGCTTTTTGGTCAATTTTCTAAGTGTTTTTAGAGGAAAATTTTGGGGGTTCATCCTCCAAATTTTCCTATTTATGTTTGTAATTTTTAGTTTGTATTTGCTATTCTAGTTATGAGTTTCTAATCTTTTTAAGATTATTAAGGTGATGACGAAACAATATGTAACTAGATTGTATTTATTTTGTATGTTGATTTCCCATTTTGTGCAACAAAGTTTATGGAATTTTCTTCTTCAAATATCTTTTTTCATCTTAAATATCATGTATTTTGGATTGTTAGCACATATTTACACTTTGTTCTTCATTAACACAAAAACATAATATTCTTTGTGTAAGATGTGTCATTAAATTGTACACATCCATGCTTAGAACAAAAATATTATGTTTTTCCTTATAAATAATGTTCATTGATTTATTTGTTATTTCATTAGGTTGATTTACATTAAATACTTTGAAATTATATCTTTTTGAAAAGTGAAGAAAAATCTTATCTTTTTGGAAGTAATTTGTGCTTAAAATTATATATCTATTTGGAAAATGATAGTTTGATTTATTTCTACTATTACTAAAACTTGGGAATCAATGTACTTTTAAATATTATTAAACTTATATTTTGTGGATTCTATTATCTTAATAATCTTTCTTTTACCATCTTGATTTCTATTATTAATTTATGTTTATATATTGTCTTTAATTTCTTTATTATTGTCTCTTATTTGATTTTCTTGTCACAAATTCTCATCAATCTTTGGAGCTATGTTATAATTTATTAATTTTGGTTCAAATAGTTTTCTTTTCGATTTTAGACAACTCATTTGGGTTCGATCTCGTGCTTACACGAACACTATATTCCATATACGATTTGTGCGCTTACGAGTATAAATATTTAAAACGTACCCATTTTGGGTCCATCAATAGGCTCGGTCCCTGGTACTAGTTCGATTGTGAAGTCACTTTCCCGAGTTGGCGGTAATCCTTGGAAGTCGTCAGGAAATACTTCTATGAATTCCTTTATAATTCGGACGTCTCCAACCTTTAGTGGTGTATCCTTTACCAAATCCGTGACATTGGCTAAGAATGTGTGACATCTTTTCTATATCATCCTCTATGCTTTGAGAGACGAAATAAGCGATGTTCGTAGTCCTTGTACCTTTTCCATAAAATATAGTCTCTGACCGTCAAGAGTCTCGAACATCACTTTCTTATGTCTACCATCGATGGTTGCGCCATGCCTAGCTAGCCAATACATGCCCAGTATTACGTCGAAGTCTTCGATCTCTAGCTCTATCAGGTCTCCTTCAAGTTATTCATCCTCGATTTTGATCGGTAGGCCTCGTACTATGCGTGATGAGCTTTGCCCGAAGGCAATTCTGTCACAAACCTAGTTCTAAATCTTTCACAAGGTTTGTCTAATTTCACTATCATTCCTAACGAAATATACGAGTGTGTTGCTTCCGAATCAAATAATACTGACCATATATTATCGAGGATAGGAATCTGACTTGTGACCACTTTGTTACTAGCTTCAGCTTCTCCCTGGGTCAAGGCAAAGACTCTAGCTGGAACCATCTTGTTGTCCCTTTTCTCTTCTTGCTTGAGTAGTGGACATTCCCTCTTCCGATGACCTTCCTGACCACAATTATAAAATCCTTTTGTGTTTGCACGACACTCCCCAGGATGTTTCTTTTGGCATTTAGAGCACTGCGAGTATTCTACATAAACTGACATATTGCCTCCATTGCTTGTCCGTGCTCTTTTGTCATTGTCGGATTGCATATTGTCAGGATGCCTTCTCTTCTAACCATTATTGTTGCTATGCTGATGGTTGTTGTGGTTCCGACCATTATGAGGTTGATTCTGCTGCTTAGGTTCAGGCTTACTAGCCTCCTCCTTACTAACATTCGCCTGGAGCCTCTCCACCTCTATAGCCGTTTCTAGAGAATCGGCGTAAGAAGCGGTTCCAGGATTTGCTAGCTTGACTCCTAGCTCAATTTTTGTTCTGAGTCCTCAAACGAACTTGGTAACCCTTGGGAAATTTGTTGGGACCAATTCTGGCGCGAACTTGGCTAGTTGATCGAACTGTCGAGCATACTCTGCTACTGTCAAGTTTCCCTGCTTCAGACTGGTGAACTCTTCAACCCTCATAGCAATGACTGCCGAGTTATTGTACTTCTTGTGAAAGAGCTCCACAAATCTATTCCATGTTATGGTGGCGACGTCATGAGTCTGTTGTACTAAATCCCACCTTATTCTAGCATCCTTCTTTAGAAGAGAAGATACGTAGGATATGCGATCCATGTTGGCGAGGTTCATGTGTGCTAGGATCGGCTCTACATTCCTGAGCCATTCTTCCACCTCGAAGGGGTTAGTTGTCCCTTCAAAGTTTTGAGCGTGTGGCTTACGAAATCGCTCATAGACTAGCTCCATGTACTGAGCTGGGTAAGACGCATAGTTCGCCATTGGCCATCCCCCATAAGGACTTACTTGTTGGGGTTCTTGAGTCATTTGCTGAGGCTGCGATTACGGCTGAGGCTGGGGCTAAGTCTGAGGCTGCGACTAAGCCTGTTGTCGTTGTTGCTGCAACAATTCTTCCACCTGTTATTGTAGCTAGACAATTTCAGCGGTGTTGTCAACCGGAGGCGGTGCACTTCTGTTAGAAGCAGCATTGGTAGCACGCGTTCCCCTTCCTCGGACTGGAGGGGCTTCATTCGTTTCATTGGCGTCACTGGAGGCATTTCCGGCTGTGCATGCAGACCTTCTGAGTGATATCTTCAGCAAAGTTCTAATAGTCGAGAAAAACATGTTAGAACTTACCCTAATAGGCTCTAAGTCAAAACTTAGTCTAAGTAAACATAACTCTAACCTATTAGTTATGATTTCTTATGAAAAAATATGTAAGCCTTCTTTATAATTAGGGTGTGTTTCTATACTTAGAAAATCAGCCATCTTTATTATTTTCTAAGTCTGTTTTCAATCATCCTATATGACTTAATTCTCAGGCTCGAAACTTGTCGCTGTTCCAAAGTTAACCATATTGAGGGAGGCTGGGATCAGTAAAATCGTTCCCACTACTATGGCCCCCTAAACTCTCAATATAGAACCTGGTCCATTGATTTGTATCCACCCTCACCGAACTTGGTCATTATTTATTGAATTTATTATTTATTATGATTGTAAAAAAAATAAACTCATACATGTCATTCAAAAATAACAATAATATTCATTTGGAAAAAGGTTTTCACTAAGTACAATCATAAATGCAAATAAATTAATAAATAAACAAACAAATAAATAAACCAAACTAACATAACATAACTAGGGTGAATCTAAAAATTAGGATCTTCTACATCTGACCCTTCATCTAACATATCATCATCTATTTCTTCATAATCCTCATTATCTTGAGCCTCAAAATTACCTCGGGGAAGATTCATAAAGATTCTATGCTTTTGTTCATTAGTGAATTGAAATTCCAACTTAGAGGTGAACCTAAGTATGAGAAAATAATATCTCATGGCTACCGGTAAATCATCATCATCATCATCTATAGTCTCCCTTATTTCTTCTAATGTTGAAATTACAGAAGGAAAATCTTTAAAAAGCCTAATTACTATGACAAATTGCTCCATAGCTCTCATCATAATTTGCTTAGTAGTCTGAAGATGAACTATCTCCTTGTGGAATAAGATTAATCTTTGAGTGATTCTTTCTAACACTCCTACTGTATTCCTTGGCTCTCTAATCCTTTTTAATGCCTTAATGGCTCGGATATCCTGATAGGTCAAGGCTCCATCCATTCTTAACTGAAAACATAAGGGCTAAATCATTAGCTATAAACATAAGCATACTCAACATAAACACTTACATTGGCGGTTAGATTTGAAGCTTGTGCTTGTGTATCAAGGAGAACGTCATGCATATGAACTGTTTCTCTGATACCAACTGTAATGCCCCGACTATTTCTAAGACCTCGGACCAATAAAAACTACTAGACATAACTACAAGTTTAGGATACATACATAAAAAATAACATAACTTCATTTAAAACCCAAAATATTCGACGAAATACAAAATAAAGTATGGAATATAAAATATGGTATGGGTACCCATTGTTTAGTACATAAAAACTTAAAAACGGCTTAACTCTAATTAAATGTTAAAAAACTAAGTGCGGAAATACATAAAGACATGAAACAAAAGACTTCAAAACAATGTCATCCTCGATCTTCCAGCAGTCCATTCATCCTCAACACACATGTCAAACTACCACGAATCTTTCCCGCCTTCCACGTTCATTTTCCTACATCAAGCTAAAAAGAAAGGAAGGTTCTAGAGCTTTTAGATCTTTCTTTTAATTAATCTATTCATCAATAATACTTAAATCCTTAATAAACATGATTATGACAAGTGTCACATTCTTAATAATTCTATCTAAACCTTAGGTTATAATAAATAATATTTGTAGGACCAACAATATTTATCAAACCTTATGTTATAATTAATATTTCTAAATTATAGGTTAAACTTATAAAATCTATAATTGTTGCTATGAGTTTCCAACTAAGTCCCAACTTGAACCAAAATCCACAAAAACTAACATACTATAGTCTACTAGCTATTACTATTACTATCTAGCTAAGTAAAATTCTGGGACACTACAGAGTACCTCAAGATGATACGTATCTTTGGCACCTAAGACTAGGTCAAATTAACCTACATAGGATTCAAAGACTATTTAAGGACGGGCCTCTAAGTGAGTTAAAGGTCGGAACTCTATCGATTTACGAATCTTATATAGAAGGAAAAATGACCAAAAGATCATCTAAAGGTGTTAGAGCCAAAGAACCTCTCGATTTAATTCACATAGATGTTTGTGGTCCAATGAATGTACAAGCTATAGGTGGTTATGACTATTATGTCACCTTCATTGATGACTACTAAAGATACGAGTACGTATACCTGATGTAAAAGGAAATCGAAAACCTTTGAAAAGTTCAAAGAATTTCGAGTCGAAGCTAAAAATCAGTTAGGCAAAACCCTTAAAATGCTACGATCAGATCAAGGCAGAGAATACCTTGACAAGGAATTAGAAAATTTCTTGATAGATTATGGAATTGTTTCACAACTCACTGCACCAGGTACTACCCAACAAAACAATGTTGCAGAAAGGAGGAATAGGACTTTGTCTGACATGATGAAATCAATTTTGAGTTTCTCATCGTTGCCCCTATCTTTGGGGATATGCTTTACAAAAAAATGCATACATCTTAAACCTAGATCCATCTAAGTCTGTTGCTAAGACGCACTCAGAATTATGGATAGGTCGCAGACCTAGTCTGAGGCATGTGTGTATATGGGGATGTACATCACATGTGCTAAAAGCTAAGACCGGGAATTTGGAACCTAGATCTGAAATATGTTTATTTGTTGGATACCCTAAAGGCACTAGAGAAGGTTACTTCTATAGTCCGACAAAAAAGAAAATATTTGCATCGACAAATGCTACTTTTTTGGAAGAAGACTATATGAGGGACTTCAAACCTCGAAGTAAGGTTGTACTCGAGGAGTTACTTGGTGATAAAATCACACCACAATCAACTTTAGAAGTTTGAACAGAATAGACCACAATAGCAAACCAAGATACTACAGTAGTCCGTCATAGTGGGAGAGTTGTAAGACAACCTGTTCGTTACACTGGATTCAAAGAAGCACAAGTTGCAACATTTGATGACAATGTTGATGACCCGTTGACTTTCAGTCAAGCGATGAATGATCCTGATAAGGAATAATGGCTTGAAGCTATGAAACTCAAGATGGAGTCGATGTACTCCACCTTGATGAAAGTATCTTTATAGTACAACCAGAGGGTTTCATAGAATAAGGAAAAGAGCAAAAGGTTTGTAAACTGCAAAGGTCCATTTATGGACTTAAGCAAGCGTTCAGATCATGGAACATAAGATTTGACCAAGCTGTAAAATCTTATGACTTTGATCAAAATGTTGATGAGCCTTGTGTATACAAGCAAACTGACGAGGACAAAGTGGTCTTTCTAGTTTTATATGTAGATGATATATTACTTATTGGGAATGATGTGAATAATTATTTGACGTAAAAGTCTGGCTAGCTAACCAATTCTAAATGATATATTTGGGAGAGGCAAGCTACGTTCTTGGGATACGATTAATTCATGACCGCAAGAAGAAGTTGTTGGCACTATCTCAAACTTCTTATATAGATAAATTACTTGTGAAGTATGTGATGTGGAACTCCAAGAAGGGAAACCTCTCATCTTGTCAAGGTGTTCACCTCTCCAAGAACCAATGTCTTAAGACACCCCAAGAGGAAGAGGAAATGAGACGAATACCCTATGCCTCCGCAGTAGGAAGCTTAATGTATGCAATGTTATGTACCAGACCTAACATTTGTTATGTTGTGGGTATAATCAGTAGGTACCAGTCAAATCCAGGATTTGACCACTGGACAATAGTCAAACACATTCTCAAGTATCTTAAGAGAATGAAAGACTACATTCTAGTATATTCTGGAGAGAATTTGATTCCAATCGAATATACAAATTCTGACTTCCAATTCGACAATGATTCTAGGAAATCTACGTCTGGATCTATTTTCACACTTGGGGTGGAGCAATTATATGAAGGAGTATAAAGCAAGCTTGCATTGCTGACTCCACCATGGAAGCAGAATACATTGCTGAATCAGCTAAGGAGGTTGTATATCTTAGGAAGTTTTTGGGTGATCTGGAAATTGTTCCAAATATGGATAAACTAAGCATAATTTATTGTAACACCAGCGGAGCGCTTGCCAACTCAAAAGAACGAAGAATTCATAAGAGAGCCAAGCATATAGAGCATAAGTACCACCTCATAAGAGAGATCGTACAAATAGGGGATGTAATTGTTCAGACGATTGAATCAGCAAACTGTTGGAAAAACTTATACAGGATCTTTATTTATTTTCATTTATATCTAATATTAAACAAATTAATACGAGATAGCCTAAAACATGTTTCTAAAATTGAATTCAAAGAGAAACAAATAATATAATACTTACAGTATACGCAGCGGAATTAAGAGTACTTCCTTCAGTTTCTCTAACTCTTGTATCCTTTCTGTCGCAGAGTATTATCAAGAAACTGAACCGATCTTCTATTTTCTTCACGATCTTCCAATGTATCCTTAGAACCACCTAGACTAGTGTGGGCAATTCTCAACACATGAGATAGATATAGAGAGAAGAAGAGAAAATAACAAAGAGGCTTAGAAAAGGACTTGTGTTTAGAGAGAATATAAAACTATCAAAAAATCTGACTTATCAAAAACCATTGTTTTGACTTCTCTATAAGCACTCCTATTATAGACTCAATTAGGCCATTTAATTTAATTAAAAAATCAATAAAATAACAGCCATTTTGAAGCCCTAGGTCGAAATTATCATGGGCTATAGGCCCGTGAAATTTCCCATTTGATTATAAGCCCTTTGGACTTAAAATCAAGGCCTGTATTATTTTCTATTGATTTAATTAATTAAATAATTATTTAAATCCTTTATCAAATTAATTATTTATAATTTGAACATTGATTTAAACTTATTTATTAATTTAGATACCAATTTATCTTAATTAATAAATCTGCCATAATTTCTCTTTTCTTCTCAAAATTACACAACTCTGTGAAACTATCCAAAATTGACCTGGTCAACTTTGATAATTCTAATTGATGATTAAATCAATTAATTGAGACTATCTAGATGATTTTATCCAAGGTACAATGGGGACCATGGGCCTATGAAATCAAGCTCCAATAAGTTATCATAAATCTAACAAATAAATTTACTAACTTATTAATTCCTCGTGACTCCACTATAGACTTGGAATTGCACTCTTGAATTCATAGAACGCTCCATAACAAATATAGATACGCTATTAATTATCCATTGTTACAACCATAATTGTCACTCAATCCTCTATAGACGGTCTACAATGAGATAGAACTAAAATACCGTTTTACCCCTCATTGTATTTTATCCTTAAAACACTTAGTTCCATGTAAATGATATTTCAGTAAACTAATTTAATTACTGAAATGAGATCTCTATCATTTAACACCTTGAACCAAACTAAAAGGAAACCATCATTTCACTTCTTCATCAGAAGCTATAGATGTTCATATCTATGATTAACACTCCCACTCAATTATACTACCGAGCTCCCAAGATGTAAGTATGGGCTAGTCCGTAGGGTAAGCTGGTAACGAACAAGTCAAATAACTCAAATAATACAATCAGTTAGAATAATAACCACTCAGAATTGAGATTGAATTGACCTATGGTCAACTATATGATATGACGAGAATAGATAATAACGGCATGTTTACTTATCTTATCAACTGTCAATATCGGTCCTGTCCGATGTAACAAATACATCCGATCTTATCTACTTTGCTAATGTTCTAGAAAGAACATAACACTGTAATGTGTAAGTAGATCATATCGTAGATTGGCAAGTCAGTGTAAATCCGGTGCACTGACTAATCTTAGGACTAACTTATTTTGAACATATAATCATATTTATATTCCACTGTGATTACGTCACTATAAATAAGATTAGCTATATGCTCGGGATTTAATAGAAGTTTATATTAAACAAATAATCATGAAAATAAAACATGTGAGCAAAGTGATTCACCAAGTCAAAAAATGATTTCTATTCTTTTATTGATAATAAAATGAGATTACAAAGAATTTGGGTTTTAATTAGGGCATAAAACCCCAACACAAACAAACATGTTGACCCCTTTACAAAAGCACTGTGTGCTACGAGTTTTGATATTCATTTCTTAGATTTAGGATTACGCGACATGTCTCATCTGCTTTAAGGCAAGTGGGAGAATGTTGGGATTTGTACCCTTAAAGCGTATTTATGTATGAACGAAAATTGTTAATTAAATAAAGTTAATATTTTGCATTCATATTTTTATTTAATTATACATGTCATTTATCATAAAGATCCAATATTATTGATGTGATCTTGAACTAAGTATATGTCTAATGATATATATACAAGAGGATTTAATTCAAGATAATAATATAAAAAAAATTGTCTATAATTGTTAAATAAAGTGGGAGCTTTATTTAATAAAGATTATGAGTACGGTCTATCTTTTGTTTAAGACAGAACAATTTATCCAGAGTGGTAAGTGTAGCAACACAAAGAGATAGAGGTATTGTGTACAATATAGATTGTATTGGACTGGGACATGATGAAAGAAAGAAACTCTGATAATCTCTATTAAAATATAGAAGTTCAACATTCATCAATCGATGGTCGTTTAAGACTTGACCTCAATCCTGAGGTGAGTAATGAACTCATATTTGTGCTTTTATGACTTTTGACTTATCTTGTAAGGATCAATATTCCTACGACCAAATTCCTGATATCTTGGAGTCATAGAAATACAAGTGGTTGGGAACATACTTCACAGATCTGGAATCTGCTCCTTGCTTAAATGAAAGCAGATTAGTAGTTCATTTTAGTGTTGATTTGGTAATTGAACATAGAGCGCCCAATTTCTGTTAGAGAACATAAATTTCATTCTATAATTAAATTTATATAATAATGTTCATTAGAGGATCAATAGAATTAATTGATAAAGACATAATTAGATAGTTTAACGGACATAATTAGATAGCTTTAATTATGAACAACTAGCATAAGTTCATAACTCATGCAATGACTAAATCAATGGACGGCTTTATAGTTATAGCTTCTAATAATATAAGATTGTAGTTTTGAGAGTTCAAGTATGAATTTCTAGTGGAAAAATTCATAGAAAATAAATTAATTAATGGAACTAAGAGTTAGAGAAATTAATTAAACTATTGGAGCATAGAACTACGGGTCCATACTGTCCCCATACTAGCTCGATAACACAAAGGAAGGATTTTGGTATTAAAAGGAAATATTTAAATATAATAATGTATTGTATTTATTCTAACAAATTAATATTATTTGTGAAATAATATTCAAGATATTATTTATGAAATAATATTTAATGGCAAATAAAATTATATTGATAATTTTGTAATATTAATTTTTATTAAAAATTAATTTAATCATATTTAATTTTGTGGTATAATTGTATATTACATAAAATAATATGATAAAGGCCCAACAAATAGCATTTTATAGAGATAAAATATCACATGGCCCAAAGCCCTGTAGTTAGTGCCAACCACAGCCCAAATGGACTGTGGCCCACGCATAGGCCTAGTATGATTAAGGTTAGGTCTTATATTAATAGAATATAATATCAAGAAAAAAAAAAGACATCCGCCTATCTCCTTCTCTTTGTGTGAGCCATAGTATGGAAGATGGTGGGTTAGGAGGCTAAGACGTTATTTGATCTAAACGTGCCCTACATCTAGAAAATGTATTTGTACGTTTCTATTTTATTCAGATTCATGCGCATGAGAAAGATCCAATTCTAGTTATGGTTTCTAGAGTGATTCATTCTTATGCTTTAATAATTTTTATTATTGCATTATAATATTATCTTATTCTTCCGCTGCACTGTCAATCACATGATTGAAAACGAACAACTTGAGTTGCTTGCTGTTTGGTAGGTTCTTGCTTCTAGGCCGAGCTGGCATTTTTGTCTTTTACAGGGGATCCAGTGGCAGTCTCAGTTCCAGAGGTGGTCTTCTTTGACATCTCTAGCCTCTTAAAGACGAGCCCAGCATCAGTTCTGTCTTTAGCGAGTTTGAAAACACCCTTAAGACTCAAATTCTCGTCTATAATAAAGCGAGCAAAAGGGTTAGGCCTTGAAGAAGATAATCAAAAGACAATACAATTTAAAAATTGCAAGGAGACCCTACCCTCTGTGCTAGAGGAGGAGATTAGCTGCAGATTCTGATCCAGACTGGACTCGACCTCATCTAGGTCGGGATCTTCAGGGTGGCATTTCACGTACTGATGTGGGTTATATCAGGCTAAGGCATACTCGGCAGCAACCCGGTTTAAATCCATAAACTTATCATTATTACCTTCGTCAGAGGTGTCGGCCACTGCCCCCGACTCAGCCCGCCCCGTGTTTTCTTCGATTCTTAAGGCAACCTCAGTAGGTGAAAGCAGAACATCAGCGACCAGCAGGGTTGCTTCAGCCTTTGGGTATTCCTGGGTGGAAATGGGAGGATGTTACAGTGTACTTTGTGGGAAGTTTACCCAGGACAGTGGGGCTTCATGACTCGGTGTGGGTGATAGTGGACAGATACACCAAGTTAGCTCATTTTCTTCCAGTGAAGACGACTTATACGGTGGATCAGTATGCAGAGTTGTATGTGAGGGAGATCGTATGTCTCCACGGGGTTCCTAAACCTATAGTGTCAGGCCGGGACCTTATCTTTACCTCCATGTTTTGGGTTAGTTTACAGAAGGCTATGGGGACTCAGTTGAAATTCAACACAGCCTTTCATCCTCAGACTGATGGACAGTCTGAGAGGACGATTCAGGTGTTGGATGATATGCTTAGGGCATGTGTGATCGATTTTGAGGGATCTTGGAGTAAGTATCTTTCGTTGATTGAGTTCTCATATAACAACGGTTATCAATCAACGATTAGAGTGGCTCCATATGAGATGTTATATGGGAGGAGGTGTAGATCGCCCATTCATTGGGATGAGATGGGTGAGAGAAAGTATCTGGGACCATACATGGTTTAGAAAATGAAGGAAGTTATTGAGAAGATCTGAGCTAGAATGCTTACTTCACAGAGCAGACAGAAAAGCTACGCTGATTCTAAGCGTAGGGACGTGGAGTTCCGGATTGGGGACCACGTGTTTCTGCGTGTTTCACCACTACGAGGGGTAAGGAGGTTTGGGAAGAAGGGCAAGCAAAGCCCTCGATTCATTGGACCTTTTGAGATCCTAGAGAGGATCGGACAGAGGGCTTACAGGTTAGCTTTGCCACCGTCGTTGTCGGGAGTTCATGATGTATTCCATGTTTCTATGCTTCGGAAGTACATCTCATAATCGACACATGTGTTGAAGTATGAAGACTTAGAATTGCAGATGGGTTTGTCCTATGAGGAGCGATCGGTTCAGAAATTAGATCAGAAAGATAAGGTTCTACGGAACAAGACAATTCCTCTGGTTAAAGTGTTATGGAGGAATACAGGGTCGAGGAGGCGACCTGGGAGCTTGAGTCAGAGAAGCAGGATCAGTATCCCGAGTTATTCAGGTAAATTTCGAGGACGAAATTCTCAGTAAGAGGGGATAGTTGTAACAACCCAAAATCACTAATAAGGCTTAAGGGCCTTGATTAGTATGTCGGGAGGGCATAATTGGTTTATATGCGATTTAAATGATTTAATGCATGATTATGTGATAAGCATGCTTATATGATTATATGGATATGTGAAATGTATGTTTATTAGTATTAATATGCATGTAAGCCCTATTTAGCTTATAGGGGCATAAATGAGATTATTTGTGGTAAATTGTTGAGACCACATTATTATGTGGATATATTTGTAGCATATGGCTCGAGACGGTCCTAGTGAGTGGTTTGGCGAAATAGTCACGGCGGGGATCTATACCTGGCTCGTGGGAGCCTGGGGCTATTTTCGGGAATTTAGGAGATATATTGGAGATTACTAGACTTTGGGTAAATAATTGGTGATTAATTGGATGATGGGAATTAAGTGGTAAATATTATGAACATTTGAGGAAGTAGTGGGAATTGGGAATAAATGACCATTCTACCTCTAGAATAAGTTAAAGGGTTATTTTATTTGGGGAGGGCATAATGGTCATTTCCTAAGTCAAGGATATGCTCATACTTTATGTTTGTAACGACCCTGGATATTGTATGATATGTTTACTGCTATTAATCTGAGTATTGTGGCATGTTAATTATCTAGATGATAGATTGTTGGTTTGTTAATTGATATCATGATTATGTGGACAATGTGATCGGCTGAGTATTTGATTAATGAATTATGAATTGTTTGATTAACGTTATTGGTTATGTTTTGTATATGGTTTTCTTGCTAGGCCTTGGCTCACGGGTGCTACGTGGTGTAGGTAAAGGCAAGGGTAAGGTGGACCAACCCTGATTTGGAGAGCTCTGGGGGCAGAATGTATATAGTCGACTGCTCGGCCGCCACAGCCGAGGGATGATACAGGGACAGGAGACCCTAAAATGCCTATTTTGCCATTAGAGTGGCTTGTGGTTGTACATAACCTTTGGAGATTTTATAAACTGTTATTTAACCCTATTTTTGGGATCCCGTGTATCAAACACTTATTTAAATGAAATTTATCTTTTATGACCAAAATATTTTAACCTTAGTTCAATAATTGTTTTAGTGACACATTTTCAACTAAACAACTTGATTAGCAAGCCTTGCACCTTTATAAACACACAGTGTAACAGTCTTGTTTATCCAGGGCGTTACATAAGGCTAGGGGTGTTTTGGTCTTTTCCCTAGCCTTGGACTACCTTAGTCATTTAGAGACTTTAGGAAACTTAGAAGCAAGCAAAACACTCTCAGCTTAGTTCTCTCTCTCTCTCTCTCTCTCTCTCTCTCTCTCTCTCTCTCTCTCTCTCGTTTCTCTCTCTCTCTTGAAGTGTTGGGGAGGTCTTGAATTTTTTAGGAGAATTGGCTTGGAAATCTAAGGAGCATAGAGCTAGGATTGGTTTAAAAGCAGCTTAGGGTCGAAATTCACAGCTGAGGGTCGTACTTTATTTTCTGGTGAAATTTTGTATTGGTTCAAGTTTTGGTTGAGTTTTAAGTGTTAGCATGGGTTTGAGTTTTTAGGACTAAAGGTTATAATTGATGTGCTTTAGAGATTATGAGTTGTTATCTATTGTCTATCTGAATTTCTAGAATAGTTTGGGAGGTCAATTTGGGGTGGGAATTCAGTTTGGAGGGGTTTTGGGAGAGATTGCGATTTCTATAATTGCTAACAATTTTGGGTTTGCGGGGTTGCACCGCGACCTCATGAACACAGGGGCTAGGGTGGTTCTCTGAATCTCCTTAGCGCTGCGGCCCGTGTCCAGGGAAATAAGTATATTGGCTCTCAGACTTGTAGAGAGTCCCGACGCTTGAGAGGGGCACCACGGCTCAAATTGTGAATTTTGGCAAGATAGGGTTTTTAAGCATGTGAACTCAAACCTAAAGGCTCGGGAAGGATTCTACTACCCGATTTAGTAGAATTTAAGGTTCCGGAGGCTACGAATTAATCTTGAAGCTTTTAATTAGTTTAGTTCTTGATGATTACCCGCTATTATGTTGTGAGTAGGTTATACCATTAGGGCTCAGGAGTAAGGATCACGCTCAAGATCGCCATACACTATCCACTCGGGACTCGAGGTAAGAAAACTGCACCTTGGTTGTAATTAGGGCTCGAGCCCCTGTTAATGAATATGACTATAAGTATGCTTGTGATTACTTGATTAGGCATGCTTGTATATGTTGTATCTAACTGTGTGTTAGGTAAACTGTATGTTTGATTATACTTGATATGAAAGCTCGACCTAAGAAAGTCGGGGTCGGCAATAAGCATGCGGAACACAAACCATTTTGGCTAGGGCAACATGGGAGTGAAATATGCACTTGTTTGGCCCGAATGCCACCTAAATAATTAGAAGTGCAGTCCACACTTGTGTAACTCATTAGTTTTTTAAATTGGACTATGTATTTGATTGAGTATGGTTATTACTACTAAGAATGTTATTTATATTCTATTGCTTGTTTGAATATGTTGGTTTAAGTTTTCTTGCTAAGCCTTGGCTAACAGGTGCTATGTGGTGCAGGTAAGGGAAAGGGGAAGTTGGACCAGCCATGAGTTGGAGAACTTTAGGGGCGGCATGTACATATGCAGCTGCTCGACCACCACAATCAAAGATTCAAGAGGGACTAGAGTCAATCCCTAATTTTGCTGCTTAGCCGGCTTCTGTTGTAACAATCCTTTGGAGTTTTAAATGACATGTAAACCTTTATTTTGGGACCCCATGTACATACTTAAACTTTTAAATGAAAGTAATTGTTCCTATGATCAAAACTTTTAAACCCTAGCATGTTAATTATTCTTAGTTGCACATTTATATCCAAATGACTTGATTAGCATGTCCAGCACTATTTAAAATACACGGTGTAATGGTCTTGGCTATCCAGGGCGTTACAACTTGGTATCAGAGTAGTCTAGGATTAAGGATTCCTGAAGATTGGCTAGGCATGTACACCCGCCGCTAAAGACAAGCTCGACTCAGGGTTTGGTAACTATTTAAGTGGTTATGTGTTTAACTGCTTAAATAAAATATAAATGCCTTATCTGTTTGCCTTATTAGGGAGCATGAAATATATTAATAGGGCATGGCCCTTGACTGCTATGTGTACATGAAAAGTCATGCTTATTAGCATTGCTACTGTATGTTGGTGTTATTGAAATTCTTATTAGCATTGTGGTTACATGTATTTGTTTAATTCTTGGGGGTGACTTCTAAAAAACCTATTATCATTGCTTGATCAGCTGAGTCGTTGATTGTAGATATACTTGGAGAGCTATGCCTCCAAGGCTATCAATTCGACTGGCCAGTTCTGAGATCGAGTCTAGAGATTATAACCACGGTCAGAACCCTCTGCCATTCCTTTCAAACTAGCAGTAGATGCTTGCTAATATTGAAGCCAGACTTCAAAGTCAAGAGGAAGAGATCCGCTTATTGAGACATGACACTTGTCGTGGTACCAGCCGTACAGCAGTCTGAGGTTGAAAATAGGTGGGAACCGCTGTATGAAAGATTTAGGAAGCAACATCCTCCAACCTTTGAGGGAGGACCAAATCCGCTCAAGGCTGAGCAGTGGATGAGCCTGACCACCTCCATCCTGGACTTTATAAGTGTGGTAGGTAATGACAGAATGGCTTACGTCACCTTTATGTTTCAAAACGATGCCTATATTTGGTGGGAGGTGGCATCCCAAACTCAAAATGTTGCTACTATGAGTTGGGATGAGTTCAGAGACCTGTTTAACCAGAAGTATTACATCAATGTCATTAGTGTTAGGAAACTTATATAGGATCTTTATTTATTTTCATGTAGATCTAATATTAAAAAAATTAATATGAGATAACCTAGAACATGTTTCTGAAATTGAATTCAAAGAAAAATAATGATAAGATTGCATTATATACAGCGGAATGACTGAGTCATTAATTATAGACAAATATACCAAGTCGGCTCATTTTCTGCCAATGAGGACAAACTATACCGTAGACCAGTATGCAGAACTGTACATGAGATAGATTGTACATCTACATGGGGTTCCAAAATATATAGTGTCGAACTAGAATCCTATTTTTACCTCCAAGTTTTGGGGAAGCCTGTAGAAGGCTATAGGGACACAGCTGAAGTTCAGTACAGCCTATCATCCTCAGACAGATGGGCAGTATGAGAGGACGATTCAAATATTGGAGAACATGCTTAAAGCATGTGTACTAGATTTTGAGGGGTCCTAAAGCAAGTATCTTCCGTTGATTGAGTTTTCGTACAATAACAGCTATCAATCAACAATTGGAGTAGCTCCATATGAGATGTTGTATGGTAGAAAGTGTAGGTCACCCATTCATTGGGATGAAATGGGAGAGAGGAAGTATTTGGTTCCTGAGATGGTTCAGAGGACTAATGAGGCTATTAAGAAGATCATGGCTCTAATGCTCGCCTCACAGAGTGGACAGAAAAGCTACTCTCCCTAAGCGTAGGAACGTGGACTTCTAGGTAGGGGACCACGTATTTATGCGAGGGAGTAAAAAGGTTTAGGAGAAAGGGCAACCGGAGCCCTAGGTTTGTAGGACCTTTTGAGATCCTAGAAAGGATTGAGCAAGTATCCTATAGACTGACTTTGCCCCCGTTATTATCAGGAGTTCATGATGTGTTTCATGTCTCAATGCTTCAGAAGTATGTGTCAGACACAACCCATGTGCTAGGTTATGAGGATTTGGAGATATAGACATATTTGTCTTATTAGGAGCGACCAGTTAAGATCCTAGATAGAAATACAAAGTTCTAAGGAACAAGACGATTCCTCTAGTTAAAGTTCTGTGGAAGAACATCAGGGTCGAGGAAGCGACCTGGGAGCTAGAGTTGGATATGCGGGATCAGTATCCTGAATTGTTCAGGTAAATTTCGACGATGAAATTTTCAGTAGGTGGGGATAGTTGAACGTCCCAAATTTGCTAATAAGGCTTAGTCCCTCGATTAGTGTGTCGAGAAGGCATAAATGGATTAATATGTGAATTTAATTTAATATATGTGTGATTATGTGATATATATGAGTTATATTGTGATATGAATACTTATGCATGTTTGTGTCTATTAAGTATGCATGTGGGCCCGTTTTCATTAATAGGGAATTTTTGTAATTTTGACCTGTTGAGGGAATAATTGTAATTAAATGTTTTTTGTGATTAAGACCACATTATTATGTGGATGTATTGCGTACTCGGCACGAGGCGATCCTAGTGAGCGAGTTAGCGAAAAAGTCAGAACGGTGTCAAATACATGACTCAAGGTGAGCCTAGGGATATTTTAGTAATCTAGTGCATTGTCGAGGTTTATTATGTATTGGGAAACTATTTGGTGATTAGGGTATTGCGGGGTTAATTGGAAATTTATAGTGTTATTTGAGGTTTAGTGGGAAATGTTGCAAAGGAAGATTTTGCCCTTGGAGGCATTAAAGAACTAAGGTTAAGGCTAGGGGGTTTTGGTCTTTTCCCTAGCCTTGGACTACCTTAGTCATTTAGAGACTTTAGGAAACTTAGAAGCAAGCAGAACATTCTCAGCTCAGTTCTCTCTCTCTCTCTTGAAGTGTTGGGGAGCTCTTGAATTTTTTAGAAGAATTGGCTTGGAAATCTAAGGAGCTTGGGGCTAGGATAGGTTTAAAGCCAACTTAGGGTCGAAATTGACAGCTGAGGTAAGAATTTGTACTCTGTTTTATGGTGGTATTATGTATTGTTTCAAGTTTTGGTTGAGTTTTAAGTGTTAGCATGGGTTTGAGTTTTTAGGACTAAAGGATATAATTGATGTGTTTTAGAGATTATGGGTTGTTATCTATTGTGTATCTGAATTGCTGGAATAGTATGGGTGGTCAATTTGGGGTGGAAACTAAGTTTGGAGGGGTTTTGGGAGAGAATTTAATTTTTGAAATCACTAACTTTTCTGGGTTAGCGGGGTTGCACCGCGGTGCTATTCTTAGAGCGTCGCGGCCCGCATGAACACAGAGGCTAGGATAGTTCTTTGAACCTCTTTAGCGCCACAACGCATGTCCAGGGATATAAGAGTATTGGCTCTCTGACTTGTAGAGAGCCTTGGGGATATTGGCCAGATAGGGTTTTTAAGCACAGGAACTCAAACATAAAGGCTCGGGAAGGATTCTACAACCCGGTTTAGTAGAAATTGAGGTCCCAGAGGCTAGGAATTAATCTTGAAGCTTTTAATTAGTTTAGATCTTGATTATTACCCGCTATTATGTTGTGACTAGGTTATAGCGTTAGGGCTCAGGAGTAAGGATCACGCTCGAGATCGCCATACGCTATCTGCTCGGGACTCGAGGTAATGTAACTGCACCCTGGTTGTAATTAGGGCTCTGTCCCCTTTTAATGAATATGACAATAATTATGCCTATCTAAAAGCTATATGTTTGATTATACCCGATCTGAAAGCTTGGCCTAAGAGAGCCAAGGTCGGCAATAATCGTGCGGAACGCGAGCCGCTTTGGCTAGGGCAACTTGGGAGTGCAATATGCATTTTTTTGACCCGAATGCCACCTGAATAATTAGAAGTGCAGTCTGCACTTGTGTAACTCATTTGTTTTTTAAATTGGACTATGTGTTTGACTGAGTAGGGTTATTACTACTAAGCATGTTACTTATATTCTATAGCTTGTTTGAATATGTTGGTTTAAGTTTTCTTGCTGAGCCTTGGCTCATGGGTGCTATGTGGTGCAAGTAAAGGAAAGGGGAGGTTGGACCAGCCATGAGTTTGAGAGCTTTAAGGGCAGTGTGTACATATGCAGCTGCTCAACCGCCACAACTGAGGATTCAAAAGCGACTAGAGTCAAACCCTAATTTTGCCGCTTAGGCCGGCTTGTGTTGTAACAATCCTTTGAAGTTGTAAATGACTAGTAAACCTTTATTTTGGGATCTCATGTACAGACTTAAACTTTTAAATGAAAGTAACTATTCCTATGATCAAAACTTTTAAACTCTAATATGTTAATTACTCTTAGTTACACGTTTATATCCAAATGACTTGATTAGAAAGTCCATCACTATTTAAAATACACAGCGTAATGGTCTTGGCTATCCATGGCATTACATTCATAGTACATGAAACTCGAACAGACGTCCATGAAAAGAAGACACGTGTCCCATACTCGAGTGGGTGGGTGGGTACGATTTCGAAAAACAGAAGCAGAAAAGCTCCAACTGTACTAGTCAGGTATGACCTCGTGCACACACAGGAAATTGGGAGGGAAATGTTATACCCTAAAAACATTATCTGAATAACTCAGCAATGGGTACAACTGGAAGTCAAGCAGACAAAGGGAATCCATAAGACCTCTCATTTCTTCTTGAGAGATCAGCTCGGGTATCCTTAGTAGGTTACCGTAGTTAGAAATTATCCAGGTCGGCTAGATGCCTATGTAAAGCATCAGAGATGATCCTGAACAATCTGTGTTCTCCATACGACATCCATCTCGAGGACGATGTCAAGCTCTGGTGTGCATGGTTGTAAAGCATGTTGAAGGATCCCGCAACATTTGGAAATGTTGGGAAAACTTATACAGGATCTTGTTTATTTTCATGTAAATCTTATAATTAACATATTAATATAAGAAAACCAATAACATGTTTCTAAAATTGAATTCATACAGATATAATGATAAGAACACTTACATTATTGTGCAGCAGAATGATTTAGTCATTCTTTCAGTTTCTCTAACCCTTGTACCCTTTATGTTTCAAGACGATGCCTATATTTGGTGGGAGGTGGCATCCCAAACTCGAAATGTTGCTACTATGAGTTGGGATTAGTTCAAAGACCTGTTTAACCAGAAGTATTACAGCAATGACGTTAGTGTTAGGAAACTTATACAAGATCTTTAGTTATTTTCATGTAGATCTAATATTAAACAAATTAATATGAGATAACCTAGAACATGTTTCTAAAATTGAATTCAAAGAAAAATAATGATAAGAATACTTGCATTATACGCAGCGGAATGAATGACTCATTCCTGTTTCTCTAACCCTTGTATCCTTTCTGTCCCAAATGTATTACCAAGAAACTGAACCGATCTTCAATTTTCTTCATAGCCTTTCAAAGTATCATTGGAATCACCTAGACTAGAGTAGGCAATTCTCAACACATGAGATAGATATAGAGAGAAGAAAAGAAAAGAACAATAAGGCTTAGAAAAGGACTTACGTTTAGAGAGAAACTAAAACCTATCAGAAAACCAGTGTCTGTCATCTGATTTCAACTCTCACTTAACATTCCTTTTATAGACTTATTTAGGTCAAAATTATCATGGGCTTTAGGCCTGTGAAATTTCCCATTTAATTATAAGCCCATTGGACTTAAAATCAATGCATGTATTATTTTCTATTGATTTAATTACTTAAATAATTATTTAAATCCTTTATCAAATTAATTATTTATAATTTGAATCTTGATTTAAACTTATTTATTAATTAAGATACCAATTTATCTTAATTAATAAATCTGCCCTAATTTATCTTTTCTTCTCAAATTTACATAACGCTGTGAAACTATCCAAAATTGACATGGTCAACTTTGATAATTCTAATTGATAATTAAATCAGTTAATTGAGACTATCTAGATGATTTTATCCAAGGTACAGTGGGGACCATGGGCCTATGAAATCAAGCTTCAATAAGTTATCATAAATCTAACAAATAAATTTACTAACTTATTAAATTCCTCGTGACTCCACTAAAGACTCAAAATTGCACTCTTGAATTCATAGAACGCTCTTTAACAAATATAGATACGCTATTAATTATCCATTGTTACAACCATAATTTTCACTCAATCCTCTATAGACGATCTACAATGAGATGGGACTAAAATACCGTTTTACCCCTCATTGTATTTTATCCTTAAAATACTTAGTTCCTTGTAAATGATATTTCAGTAAACTAATATTAATTACTGAAATGAGATCTCTATCATTTAGCACATTGAACCAAACTAAAAGGAAACCATCATTTCACTTCTTTAGCAGAAGTTGTAGATGCTCATATCCATGATTAACACTCCCTCTCAATTATACTACCGAGTTCCCAAGATGTAAGTATGGACTAGTCCGTAGGGTAAGCTGGTAACGAACAAGTCAAAGAACTCAAATAATACATTCAGTTAGAATACTAACCACTCCTAATTGAGATTGAATTGACCTATGGTCAACTATATGATATGACTAGAATAGATAATAACGGTATGTTTACTTATCCTATCTACTGTCAATATCGGTCCAATCTGATGGAACAAATATATCTAATCTTATCTACTTTGCTAATGTTCTGGAAAGAACATAACACTGTGATGTGTAAGTACATCATATCGTAGATTGGCAAGTCAGTGTAAATCTTGTGCACTGACTAACCTTAGGACTAACTTATTTTGAAGATATAATCATATTTATATTCCACTGTGATTACGTCACTATAATTATGATTAGCTATATGCTCGGGATTTAATAGAAGTTTATATTAAACAAATAATCATGAAAATAAAACATGTGAGCAAAGTGATTGACCAAGTCAAAAAATGATTTCTATTCTTTTATTGATAATAAATGAGATTACAGAGAAATTAGGTTTTAATTAGGAAATAAAACCCCAACAAACTCCCACTTACACTAATTGAAAATAATGCCTTAATTTTACTAATCTCTTTTCCTTGATATGCTTATCAAATGTAGCTTCTGGTAGTGTCTTTGTAAGCAGATCTGCAAGATTGTCTTCAGATACAATCTTCATAACCGCTACATCTCCCCTTGCCACATGTTCTCGAATTATGTGATACTTCCTTTCTATATGCTTACTCCTCTTGTGACTTCGAGGTTCTTTCAATTTGGCTATCACTCCTATGTTGTCACAAAACAACACAAGTGAATTATCCATTTCTGGAATAACAGCAAGATCTGAATAGAACTTCTTTAGCCAGACTATTTCCTTAGTTGATGCAGATGCAGCTATGTACTCAACCTTGATGGTGGAATCTGAGAACGTAGACTGCTTTACGCTTCTCAATATCACAACTCCACCCCCAAGAGTAAACACCATTCCAGAAGTGGACTTCCTGTCATCGACATCAGTCTGAAAATCTGAATCGGTGTAGCCTACAGGTTTAGAACACCACCCTTGTAGACTAACATATAATCACTAGTCCGCCTTAAATACTTCAGAATATGCTTAACTACTATCCCATGTTCCGGTCCTGGGTTTGACTGATACCTGCTCACTACTCCCACTGCATAGTAGATATCTGGTCTAGTACACAACACAACATACATCAAACTTCCAACTGCAGATGCATAAGGATCTTTTCTCATTGCATCTTCCTCTTTAGGAGTCTGGGGAGACTGCTTCTTTGAAAGATGAATTCCTTGGCAGGACGATAGACGCCCTTTCTTGGAATTTTTCATTGAGAAACGTTCAAGCACTTTATCAAGGTAAGGTGCTTGAGATAGAGCTAAGAGTCTGTTCTTTCTATCCCTAATGATTTGGATACCTTATACATAACTTGCTTCACCCAAATACTTCATCTGGAATTGAGTACTTAGCCAATTCTTCACATCTAATAATCTCTTAACATTGTTTCCAATGAGTAAGATATCATCTGCATAAAGAACCAAGAATACAACTATTTGATTTGCCTTCAATTGGTAAACACAAGGCTCATCAATATTATGTTCAAATCCATAGGTTTTGATTATTTCATCAAACCCAAGATTCTAGGAACGAGAAGCTTGTTTCAGTCCATAAATGGACCTATTCAACGTGCAAACTTTTCCCTCTTGTCCAACTACTTTAAATCTTTTTGGATGATCCATATAAATGACTTCGTAAAGCTTTCCAGAAAAAGAAAAAAAAAAGTTGTCTTGACGTCCATTTTCCAGGTCTCATAGTTGAGAGTTGCTGCTGTTGATAGGAGGATGCGAATGGACTTGAGCATGGCTACCGGACTAAAAGTTTCCTCATAGTCCACGCCTTCTCTTTGGGTATAACCCTTTGCCACTAATCGAGCTTTATAAGTTTCGATATTTCCATCAACACCTCATTTCTTCTTATAGATCCACTTGCACCCAATGGCCCTAAAGTCACTAGGTGCTTCCACAAGATCCCAGACGGAATTTGATTACATGGATTCCATTTCCTGTTTCATGGCTTTGAGCCATAGTTCCTTTTCAGGGCTATTCGTTGCCTGTTTGAAAGAATATGGATCATCATCACTAGTGTCACCAACAACCATATTTGTTTCACCATCCAAACCATAGCAAACTAGGTTCCTAGAAACCCTCCAACTACGACGAGGCTCTATGACTATTCGCTCAGGAACAGTGGTGCTTTCTTCATTTAAATAAACTTGCGTCAATTGCACATTAAGAGTGGGAATTTTATCATCAACTTACGTTGATGACGATGAAATATTTGTTGGAGTCAATTCTTCAACCATCTTCTATAAAATTACTTTGTTGCGTGGTTTGAAGTTTTGGACATATTCATTTTCTAGAAAAGTAGCATCCGTAGAAGTAAACACTTGACTACAGAAAAGTCCACCCCAAGTAGCTTTAGTATAGCCAACAAACATGCAAACTTCAGTTCGCGGTCCTAGCTTTCCCTCCTTTTTCCTCAGGACGTGAGCGGGACATCCCCAGATTCTATAATGGCGTAAACTAGGTTCACGACCATTCCAACGTTCTAAAGATGTTTTGGGGATTAATTTGGATGGCACGACATTGAGAATGTCATTCGTGGTTTCAATTGCATGTCCCTAGAACGAAGTTGGTAGAGTTGAATAACCTAGCATGCATCTAACCATTTCCAATAAAGTTATGCTTCGACGTTCCGCTACACCATTTTGTTGCGGAGTACCCGGGGCAGTAAGTTGTGATAAAATCCCAAGTTCAGTTAAATGATCTTGGAACTGCATATCCAAATATTCTCCACCCCTATCAGATCGCAAGATCTTTAACATTTTACCTAATTGGTTCTGAGCCATAGCTAGGAAGTCCTAAAACTATGAAAAAATTTCTGATTTCCTATGCATTAGGTAAAGACATGAGTATCTAGAGTAATTGTCAATGAGAGTGATGAAATACTCAAAACCACCCCTGGCTTGTACATTCAAAGGTCCACAAACATCTGAATGAACAAGTCCAAATGGTTCCTTGGCCCTATCACCATTTGCAGAAAATTGACGCTTGGTCAGTTTGCCTTCTAGACAAGATTCACAGACAGGTAATTCACCTAAGGTGAGTTCCCTCAAAGGCCCATCCTTTGGAAGTCTTTGAATCCTATCATAGCCAATGTGACCTAGTCTCAAATGCCATAAATACATCATGTTATCGTTATCAGTCTTTTGACGTTTATTGGTCCTAGGTTTAGCTACATTGAATAAATCATTGATAAGAGCAAGGGATTCATTAGGTCGCAGAATATAAAGCCCATTTTCCAAACATGCAACACACAATTGTGATCCATTGAAATAAATAGATATATTAGAACTTGTGAAAGTCATAACAAATTGTTCTAATTGCAACATGGAAACTAAAATTAAATTTCTACTAAAATCCGAAATAAAAATACATCATTCAAAATTAAAAATTTATTTTCGAACTTCAGGCGAGCTTTTCCTCTAGCTTGGACCGCAACGAACGCTCATTTTCCAACTCTAAGCTTTAATCCGCCTTCACCCACGATTCAAGAAGCTTTGTTTTTCGCTGCTATAAACTTAGGGTAATCTTGTTTCCAATGCCCCATCTCTTTGCAATGAAAGCATTTACCTTTACATTTCTTGTTCTTTTTCTTCCCCTTAGGCGTCTGTGCATTTGGTTGTGCACTCGTCTTTGCATCCTTTGCAGGCTTGGGGTTGTTGTTTTGCCCATCTTTCCTCTTGTTTCCGGCTTTCGAAGACGAAGCTAGGTTAGCTTCAGCAATGACTCTCTTCTAGGTAGAGTCTCTTTTAACTCCAAATTAGTCGAACAATGTACATAGAAATACACAGCATGGTTGGAGCCTTTGAGAGTATGGAGAAAGCTAGATGATGGTCCCTGTCTGGGAAGAAGTTGAGAGGCACCAAACAACATTGCGTTCACCTAAATCTAGGCATTTGAGCCACTGCCTAGCAGCTGCGCACACAAACATCGCACATCAACCCCGCGTGTCATCGAAAAGGCATGTTGCCTATGCACTCACCCATGTCGAAGCTTTCCGCCCAACCATCATGCATCAGATAAGATCTGAAACGTCTTAGATATAGAATAAGAAAACAAGAAGAAGAGAAAAGAGTGAAGGGAAAAGGATTGAGATTTTTTATCATTTATTATTTAATCTGAATAAGGGATTATTTATATTAATTAAAATAGGTTTTAAAAATTTTAGTTGTAAAATTAATTTCATTAAGAAAAATCATAAGTTTGTTCAATTGTATTATAATATGTGCCCAAGTATTTTTCTTTTTCAAAATAATTTGATACGATATTTTGATGATTCAATTATTTATAATTAAGAGCAATATTGTAACGTCCTATTAATCAAGGACTGTTATGCCATAGACATCTTTCTGGTCGATGGTCGAACAAGACTTCTACCAGATGTCAGCCACGTGTACTAAACGGCTGTCATGTCATCCATGCCTATTTTTTGGATAAGATTTGCCCCCCAAGTTTGTTTAATGCGAACAGCAATAAAGAAACTTTAGGGAAACAACCGTTCATATGCCCCACGAAATCTGTCAGAATCCTCGTGCGTTTTTTAAAACCGTGACATAATTATGTCTAATCAAGCCTTTTCGGTTTTCAAGAAATCAATTCGACGGCTTATACACTCCCCGACGTTTCGAAAATGGGAAAGCCATGATTGCCACTTTTTGCCATACTTCAGCCTCTATAAGTAACCTCTTTATCTTTCTTATAATTCTTTACTCACCATTCCAATCAAGAACTTCAAGAACTTTGCTTCAGAGCCCAGAATTTCGAAACCATTCAAACGTCCTGCCGAAGATCTTTCCGACTCAAAGTTTGAATCTCCATCTTTGCCCAGGTAATCACTTAGTCTCTTAAACTTTTCATGATGCCATGCATGCTGTTACTGTGCTCTGTGATTTCCTCCATTTTTTAGTAGAATTTTATGAGGGTTTTGTATAAACCATCTGATGCTTGGTAAGAGAGTGTATTTCTGCTTTATATAAGTTAGGAGCTAGTTCGATAGTAAGGATCATAGGTTTAGGGCATAAGATCGACGTAAAAATTCAATCTTTAAGCTAGTTGAAAAAACTGGGTTTTTTCCCGCCCTTTAGGAGTTGAAAAAGTTCCTTTTCAGAAAACATTTTATTTCCTTTTTGATCCGTTTTTCAAATTGCTAGCACCAAACTTAGTGTATGGGTAGGATGCTGCTGGTCAATAGACGCGAGCAACGTTATCCCAATCTCCCACGTAACTCCACAGGCTATGTGTCTTATCTCCTCCTTTGTCTGTTTGCAGTTCATATGCAAGACCCTTGGGGAAGAGAAAGACCCATTGAAGATGACCTCCTAGCTCAACTGCTTGAAGGCGAAGAAAACCCCTCTACTCTGATACCAGATATCCCTTTCTCTCGCCCTAGCCCAAACCCTTCTCCAGTTCCAACCCAAAGAATGGCTCGAACAAAAACAAAAGCTCAAAAAAGGAAAATCCCTAACTCCTCATGCCAGCCTACTGCTGATGCCCCCTCGACCAATGGTCGAGGTGAAAATGTTCCTGATGCCAACGTACAAAGGCATGCCCATCCTCGACACGCTGCTCAGCCGGATGTCGAGTGGCATGTCTTTCCACATAGTAGAGTGACGATCTGGATGATCGCCAACTACTTAAATAAGTATAAACTGACAGGGGTGACCCTGGTCAGACCTTCCATCGACCAGAGGGCCAACCTTCCAGGCGGGGCCTACAGCGCCTGGTCGCGGGTTCACATTGAGGCAGGTGCCACTTTGCCTCTTCACTCGTTCTTTCAAGGGGTGGCAAATTACTTTGGAGTTGCCCCCTTTCAAATCACCCCAAATGGATATAGAATGCTGGTCGCACTCTATATCCTTTACAAACTCAAAAAATGGCCAAAGCCCACTCCCCATGAGGTCAACTTTCTTTTTTACCTTAAGTCCAACCCTAACGAAGAAGGCACGGGGTTCTTCCACTTTTGTCATCAAGAAACCGAGCGCACTTTCTTGTCCGACACTACTCACATCTCCAATGTGGGGAGGTATCACCAGGAATACTTCCTTACTCCCGACTTAGCCGCAGACAACTTGGCCTTCACCCAAGGAGGTAAAAATTCTTACGTCACTAGCTTCTTCACTTAGTGTTTTTCTGCCACAATGTCTTGACGTTCCACTGTGTTCCATGCCCATGGTTACGTCCAACCCCAACTCCAGGGATGGAGTCAAGGGCGGAATTCTTAGCCAGCATGCCGCATGCTGATAAGAGTGTCAAAAATTTAGTTACTGAGGCTAACCATAGGCTGGTCGGCCTCTGGAATCCCCAATCAGCGACGAGCGAACCTTCGGCGGAAAATGCCCAAGCCGAAGCGGAACCCGAGCAGCAACCCCAAGAGTCTCCTCCACAGAGGAGACCAACTGGGGTTACGATCAAGGAATCTGCCGTCCCTCGTCGAGCAGAGAAACCCTTGGCCCCTGAGGGAAAATGAAAACAAAAGGCTACTGAGCCTACCGAACTTTCTGACGACTTAGTCGGATGAAAATGGTATAATAATCTCGCTTTTAAATCATTTTCCAATTCCCTCTCATCTATTTGATGGGGATGGCAACTTTAAGAATGCTCCCTCCTTAAATTCAGATTTCTTCCAGGCAGTAGGTAGTTCAGTAAATAATGTTACGACCAGTAGTTGTAGCGCGGGTACTTTACTTGTAATCCTTTTGCTTTCATTCTTTTATCATGTGTGAACATTTAGCCTTACTGCTTGTGTTGCTTCCTTTTGTACAGGTATGGACTCTGAGGATTTTTTTGAGCACTACCAGGCTCCCGCTGCCTCTTCTGTCCTGAAGAAGGATAGCAAGAGGGCTTGAGGGGAAAGTAGCAAGACTCCCTCGAAGAAGGCTCGAACATACGATGCTCCAGCCACTGCCCTCTCAAAGGAGAACTCACCACCTCTGCCCCCCTCCGAGAAGACGACTCCCACTCCTGCTAATCCACAGCCTTCTTCTAAGGCTGCTGACAAGGAGGCATTGGA